>NC_138238.1:45000-65000 GCF_964197995.2 Scardinius erythrophthalmus | reverse complement strand
ACAAGCTGCTTGTCACGGTGTGCGTGTAGACAATCCAACAAGAATGAGATGTGTGACGCAGAATAAACTATTTTACAAGAGGCTTTAATGAACACACAGAGCTATAACCACTACAGCTATTAATGCAGGACACAGAACTGAGAAAACAGAAGGCGTAACTTACCAGCAGAACAGGTTACAGGTGCCAAACTAATTAGAAACCATGGCAACAAGCAAGAACTCAGGTGACAGTGACGATAAACGTGACACAGGTGATATCTGACACAATATGATCATGAAGTACGCATGATGAAGAATCTGGTTTCTCAGAGCAACACTGATGCACTTTCTGCATTGTTTAGATCCAAACATCTAGATTTTTAATCATGCAGAGGTTCTGACTGCCGCTGTTAGTGTATTAGTAGTGTATGAGTGGTGTATGTGTAGTGTATTAGTAGTGTATGTGTAGTGTATCTGTAGTGTATGAGTAGTGTATGTGTAGTACATAAAGTAGGTTATGAGTATTGTATCTGTAGTGTTTGAGTAGTGAATGTGTAATGCATGAGTAGTGTATGAGTAGTGTATCTGTAGTGCATGAGTAGTGGGTGGGGGTAAGCCAGGCTAAGCCTCAACCTGCATAAATGTAATTGAAATTTAATCCAGTAGCAGCACATTTTCTGACGGCACTTCAGTGTCCCGGTCTGTTCGACAGCATCCCACATGACTGTCCTCGACTCAGAGTCGAACCTCATCCTCAGTGGTCATTATTTTAAACTCGTTCCCCTTAGAACGGGAAGGTGACACTGACGCCACAGGAAGTAGTTTATCTTCACCTGCAGGAAGTAGGAAACACTTCCCCCGGAGCCGATGTCTCTGTCGACGGCCTGGACTCTGTAGAAGCTGCTGCCCGAGGGAATGTCCTTCAACACAGATCACAATCATGCAGACTGTGTTTTATAACACATATATATATTCATTTCCAAGCTGATTTTCACTCTTACCTCAGGGACGTCCACTATAAAGGGTCGATTTAAAAACTCAGGCTTTTCGTCATTAACATCTGTGATAAACACTCGAACATTTTCTACCACCTGGAGAAATGAGGTATAAAGTAAAATTGCATTTGCATAGTCAAAAATGTACATTAAAGCACATTAAATACAATAATATGCAGACTAAATACTATGGGACTATGGGACTAAATAATAATTAATAAACAATTATAATTGAAATCCATCAAAGGCTATACCACTTCTTAGAAGTGAAGTTTTTAATTTTGGCACAACTAACAGCATTAAACAAAATCCTAAATGAATGATTCTTTCCCAAGCATTCCTACAGCCAAACAGATTCCAGTCGAAGCAGATAAACATAAACATAAGCAGAAGCAGAAGCAGAAGCAGAAGCCGTGCTGCTCACACACATCAGTGTTGTGAAAGCGTCAGTCACAGGGTGTGTTTGACTCCTGATCACTTTTCATTCAGTACTTTCTCTAAAGCTTAATACAGCATCAGAATGTAATTTTTATCAGTTTTATGTTAATAAACATTAAAAAGTTTTTACTTTTATTAAAGTATGGATTTGTGAAACCGATGTCGTCATTGCTGATCTTTTGATAGCTTTCGTCACTGTGACGTCTCCAGTTTCTACCCAACATGCACCTTTTTAACCGCTTGTTAAAAAAACGCAACTTGATCCTACAGAATTAGTCAATTACAGGCCGATCTCGAATCTGCCTTTTCTGTCAAAGATACTAGAAAAGGCAGTATCCTCACAACTATGTTCCTTTTTAGAAATAAATTATATCTGTGAGGATTTCCAGTCAGGATTTAGACCGTACCATAGTACCGAAACAGCTCTCGTTAGAGTCACAAATGGTTTTCTCTTATCATCTGATCGTGGTTGTGTCTCTCTATTAGTGTTACTCGATCTTAGTGCTGCATTTGATACTATTGACCACAACATTCTTTTAAATAGACTCGAACATTATGGCATTAGTGGAATTGCATTAGCATGGTTTAAATCACACTTATCTGACCATTATCAGTTTATAGCAGTAAATGAAGAGATGTCTCATCGATCACAAGTTCAGTATGGCGTACCACAAGGCTCAGTACTAGGACCACTGCTGTTCACTCTGTACATGCTACCCTAGATATCATTAGAAAGCATGGCATTAGTTTTCACTGTTATGCTGATGATACTCAGCTCTATATTTATTCACGTCCAGACGAAACTTACCAATTCACAAAATTAACGTAATGTATAGCTGATATAAAAAATTGGATGACTAGTATTATCCTACTACTTAATTCTGAAAAAACAGAGATTCTAATTATTGGACAAAAAACTTCCTCATGTAATAACCTAGAATACTGTCTAACACTTGATGGCTGCTCTGTTAAGTCTTCGTCGTCGGTTAGGAACCTGGATGTGCTCTTTGATACCAATCTTTCATTTGAAAGTCACGTGTCTAGTGTCTGTAAAACTGCATTTTTCCATCTTAAAAATATATCTAAATTACGCCATATGCTCTCATTGACAAATGCGGAACAGTTAGTTCATGCGTTCATGACCTCAAGGATAGATTATTGTAATGCTCTACTGGGTGGTTGCCCTGCACGCTTAATAAACAAACTACAGCTGGTACAAAACGCAGCAGCTCGAGTTCTCGAGTTCAAACCAGGAAGTATGACCATATTAGCCCGGTTCTGTCAACACTGCATTGACTCCCTATTAAACATTGCATAAATTTTAAAATATTGCTGATTACTTACAAAGCACTAAATGGTTTAGCTCCGCAGTTCTTGAGCGAGCTCTTAACGCATTATAGTCCTTCAAGTCTATTGCGATCTCAAAATTCCGGCCAGTTGATAATACCTAGAATATCAAAATCGACTGCTGGCGGTAGATCCTTCTCCTATTTAGCACAAAAACTTTGGAACAGTCTTCCATTGTCCGGGAAGCAGACACACTCTGTCAGTTCAAAGCTAGATTAAAGACTAGCTAGATTATCTCTTTGACCTAGCATTCACATAACACATTATAGACTTCTATAATTCAATGTTAGGGTTAATAATAGAGTTAGGGCTGCATAGATCCGGTCAGCCGGAACCGGGAACACTTCCCATAAATCCTGATGTACTCGTTACATCATAAGAAGAATGGAGTCTATGCTAATATTAGTCTCTCTGTTTATCCCGAGGTTTACCGCAGTCCGCCGGATCCAGGCCGTATCCAGATCTGATGAAGGACCTTCGCCTGGACGCGATGACAACACAGTCCTGAAATGTCCACTAGTCTCTTCTCTGTGAAGGCCTCCTCCCTCCCTTTACCGCTCTACAGATAAAGCGTTGTCGGGATAATTCCGGTTCGTGTGGCTACGTGGAAGCGATAAAAATTCTGTATTATAAATTTTAAGGCCAGACAAGTAGTTTGTTGAGGGTTGATTTGTAGGGAAGGACTACACGCCTGCGCACAGATATTCAAACACACATCCCTATAGACTGAACTCGTAATACGCATGTGCACGCCATCAGCGTTCTCACGGGTTCACGTTTTTTAAGTTTGCGCAGAAAGAACTGAAGAGTTTTCTGTTAGAACGGTGTCGTGTTAGCGGCCCCTAAGTTAATAACTGATGATCGTTGCGACGGAAGTGAATCAATCAAATTTGCTGTAAAGCCAAAACACTTTACTTTAATTTCCTATTATCTCTGTAAAGCTGCTTTGGAACAATCTACATTGTTAAAAGCGCTATATAAATGAAGATGACTTGACTTGACCTCTTCAGGTCAGATGCGATCGGTCTGTACTCATGTATGGGGCGCCGTTTGTAAAGCGGCTCACACTGAAAATAACAGCAACATTTTGTCACATTTAGCTTCAAACAATGTTTAAAAAACTGGTATGAATTTTTGACGGTCACTTTTTACCACATTTACAACAATATTTGTCAACTTAGAGATATTTTAAATAGTTAAATCTAAATATTAAATGTTACACCTAAATGTTAAATGTTAAATCTAAATGCTAAATCTAAATCTAAATGCTAAATCTAAATCTAAATCTAAATCTAAATCTAAATCTAAATCTAAATGTTAAATCTAAATCTAAATGTTAAATATAAATATAAATCTAAATGTTAAATCTAAATATTAAATCTAAATCTAAATGTTAAATCTAAATGTTAAATGTTAAATCTAAATCTAAATGTTAAATCTAAATATTAAATCTAAATCTAAATGTTAAATCTAAATGTTAAATCTAAATCTAAATGTTAAATCTAAATGTAAAATCTAAATCTAAATCTAAATGTTAAATCTAAATGTTAAATCTAAATGTTGAATCTAAATCTAAATGTTAAATCTAAATCTAAATGTTGAATCTAAATGTTTGGGGTGAAACTAAATATTTAACTAATATGCAAATTCAAAATGCCGGTAACAGGAAGTGCCAAAATAAAAGCTCGAGGTGGTCAGTGTGTGTTTATAGCATGGTTTATAGTGTCAAATAACGAATAAAAACCATCTCATCCGAGGAAATGGACTCTTGGACATAGATTATCGTGATAATAACTACCTAAAATAATAAACACGTTTGGAGAAACTGTATTTGAAGAGTAGGCTAGTGTCACTTTTATGAAAAGTGCGGGACTTATGACCTGTAGCCATAATAGCCAGCCACTAGGGGGCTCACTTTGACTGAATGTCATGTCATCGCTCTGTCATCACGAGACTCTACAGTTTCTCCAAACGTGTTTATTATTTTAGGAAGTTATTATCGTTATATTATAGTTATTATTATGAGATGGTTTTTATTCGTTATTTGACACTATAAACCATGCTATAAACACACACTGACCACCTCGCGCTTTTATTTTGGCACTTCCGGCATTTTGAATTTGCATATTAGTTAAATATTTAGTTTCACCCAAAACATTTAGATTCAACATTTAGATTTAGATTCAACATTTAGATTTAGATTTAGATTTAACATTTAGATTTAACATTTAGATTTAGATTCAACATTTAGATTTAGATTTAGATTTAACATTTAGATTTAACATTTAGATTTAGATTCAACATTTAGATTTAGATTTAGATTTAACATTTAGATTTAACATTTAGATTTAGATTTAACATTTAGATTTAGATTTAACATTTAGATTTAACATTTAGATTTAGATTTAATATTTAGATTTAACATTTAGATTTAGATTTAACATTTAACATTTAGATTTAACATTTAGATTTAGATTTAATATTTAGATTTAACATTTAGATTTAACATTTAGATTTAACATTTAGATTTAGATTTAATATTTAGATTTAACATTTAGATTTAGATTTAGATTTAACATTTAACATTTAGATTTAACATTTAGATTTAGATTCAACATTTAGATTTATATTTAGCATTTAGATTTAATATTTAACATTTAGGTGTAACATTTAATAGTTAGATTTAACTATTTAAAATATCTCTAAGTTGACAAATATTGTTGTAAATGTGGTAAAAAGTGACCGTCAAAAACTCATACCAGTTTTTTAAACATTGTTTGAAGCTAAATGTGACAAAATGTTGCTGTTATTTTCAGCGTGAGCCGCTTTACAAACGGCGCCCCATACTCATGAAGTCAAACACACTGACAGTGTTTCACTCTTTACAGTCAAACTGACCAACGACTGACAGCGACTGAAACTGACACGCCACTGACAGCTGAACATACAAACAATGACACGCTTCCACTGTAAGAAGTTAGCCTGTAATTAAATCTTATTGTAATGGAGTTTTTTCACCTTGTTTCTTCCATCTGTGATGGTCACACATGCAACGATCTCATCCTGAACCTTAACAATCAAAGCAAGTTTAATTATTAACACAAACCTCAGACTTCAGCTGGTATTCTTCCTGAATAATGTCCTTATATTGTGCCGTTGTAATGACACTCACCTCTCTGTCCAGACTTTCCACGAGTGTCACATTCCCTGATTTGGGCTCAACGCTGAAACACTCTTTGGATCCCTTATCAAAGGTCATGCCATAGGTCACGGGTTCCCCTTCCGGGTCGGAGCCGTTCAGCGTGTACACATGAGTCCCTGTGGAGAACCAGTCCAGAAGTGTTCATACTGTGCGACCTAAACCCTAAACCCACTGTCACTCATATCACATTACAATGAGCTAAATATCTGATTTCATGCAATGATTTAGAGAAATGAATTTCTGCACACAAATATGAATTCAGCTTGATCAGAGATTTGTCTCATGATATCTCTGTTCTGCGTTCAGTCAGTGCGTATACAGCATAAGATGTTCTTCTGCTCTCAGCTATTCTCCCCTATATGAGAAGTGAGGTGTGTTCGAGAAGTGAGGTGTGTTCAAACACTAACCCACAGCTGTGTCTTCAGCGAGACTGAACAGCGCCATGTTTCCGTTGTTGCTGCCAGATCCATTATCATAGAAATATGGTGCGAAATCAGATTTGCCTGAAAACACAGATACTTCAAACTCAGCACCAAATAACACAGAAATACACTTCAAATGTTAAACATCAGGATGTTCACACCAGAAACCTGAGACTGCGGTAAGAAATACAGTGTAGTGTGTCTTTGTTAGATTGACAACAGCATTCAGGGAAATCACTGACACAGAATCATCATTTGGACCAATTCTACTGAAACTAAGTAAGTGAGAATTACATGCATTTTAGATAAACTACTCTAAAAGTAAAACAAAAGTTCCACAGTAAATTGTAATGTTTAAAGTTAAAGGTGTATATTAAAGGACAAGCTCTGCTCAGTCCATGATACTTAAAGGATTATTGAGACACTCAAAGATCTGGATCTGATTAAACTACAGTCTCTCACACAAACACTCAGTTACTCACCCGGACACACACACAGTGAGATGAGAAGAAGTAAAGTCTGTTTATTCCTCATTCTGTAGAGAGAGAGTCAAGAAGCAGCCGCTGCCCATCTGAAGATGTCTTTAGAGGCGCGCGCGTGTGTGAGTGTATGTGTGTGTGTGTGTGTGTGTATGTGTGTGTGAGAGCGCAGGAGAAGCAGACGCAGTAATCCTGTGACTCACTGCAGCTCATGACTGAGACCTGGAACAACACACACACACACACACACATGTCTGACCCTAACACACACACACACACACACACACACACACGGGACTGATCCTAACACACACACACACACACGGGTCTGACCCTAACACACACACACACGGGTCTGACCCTAACACACACACACACACACACACACACACACACACACACAGACACACACGCACACACACGCACACACACGCACACACACGCACACACACACACACACACACACACACACACACACACACACACACACACACACACACACACACACACACACACACACACACACACACTTCATTCGTTCAGAGTTTAGCCACATTTTGAACTTAACACTGAAGTTATTCATTGAAGGCCAGGAACCACAACAGCTGCTCTTCTCCTGGACAGGGTTAGGGTTAGGGGTTAGGGGTTAAGGTTAGGGTTAGCCCTAACCTCTCCTGGACATATCACAGGGTTCTGATTTAGAAAGTTTGTTCTGTAACTTCAGAACCAAATGAAATGGAAGGACAGAACCTTTAATACCTAATCATTCTGCTATACGAACATTAGCATCGGCTCCTGATACACACATCTGTCACTGAGCTATTCTAGGGTGAAGGTGACGTTCATCAGGGTTTGGGGTGTGTTCACACACACGTCACGCAGAACATCACGAGAATCGCTCCGCTATATAAAGAGTGTTGCAGGAAGAACAGAATCCTGTGCTTATAACGAAACATTACAGACGAACACAGACGAAACTCTTCTTATATGATGAAGAGTCGTTGAAAGATACGACCTCTCCAGCTTTACTCTAAACACACTGATCTGATTCACTGTTTCAGCGATGTGTGCAAGTGTGGGACTGGTGGAGATGCTTTCTGATGCCCTAAAATATAGAATCATAAGGCTGCCTTTAGTTACTATGATAGAAGAATCAGGCCACAGTTTCTCTTCTCTGGATCATCCGAAGCTCACTGAGGAATATTATGCTCTTTATCTGATCAGTTTATATCCATCTGTGTTCTTACACCCTAACTTCGGCAGAATGACTATTTCTTTTTTAAACTTGGCTCATGGTTTATTAAAATGGCAGAAACAGCAATTTAATAAAAGACATCCTACTCAACATAACATCAATATTTGGAATAAACTAATCTTCTGTCTAGTAATATTATTCATTAAATGTGTTCATGTTTTCATCCAGTCAGAATTCAGAGATGTAATAATCTGTAATGGAGTTAGGCTTATAGAGACTACATTACTCTGGTGTCGGACTACAAACCCCATCAGTCGAGACACTGTGAAGAGGAAACCAAACTCTTCAGGCTTTCTGAATTAAGAACCACATACTAACATACTATTCTTATCATTGTTGCCATAGAAATATATAGGAAAGAAAATAAGAGTAGTATGCTAGTATTCATCAGTTTAATAGCAGTGACTGTGAGAGCTGCACGAAAGCGGCTCAGTTTTACTGTGTGCATTCGCTGTCTTTAGGGCAGATTTCTTAATATTCAAACATTATTATTGATCTGCATTGGCACCATTATATGAGACTGAACTGAGCTGGACGATGACATCACGGTTTTCTCCAGAGCGGCGATATATATATATATATATATATATATATATATATATATATATATATATATATATATATATATATATAAATGAACTAAATTAATAACTAATGATTTTTACAACAGAAATGAACCATCACTGAACTTAAGCTGGACTGACGCGATCATCTTCTAGATCCGCTGTACAGCAGAAACACACTTTGTTGGATTATTTTCCTGTTGTCTCTGTAAAGCTGCTGTGAAACACTCAGAGCTGTAGAAATAAAGCTTGACGTGACTTGATCCTAGGCAGGTTTATTTAATAATACAGGTACTGATTTTAATTAATTTACTGAAGCATGTGAAATTTAAAAAAAATTATATTGTCTTTTTTTGTGTATTTTTGATTTTTTTTAATGAATTGTATTAAATTATTATTATTATTATTATTATTATAGATTTTTTTTACAGATGCTGCATGATTGTCATTGACTTTCATTGAGACCACTGGTGTCTGAAGAGATTAGTGTAATATTTAATTGAGCCGTGTGTGTTGAAGTGGCAGCGTGACTGACGTTATTGTGTGTTTTGTTTTGTGTGTTTTCTCTTTGTTCTGTTTTCTTCTGGACTCATACGACAGTGGAGTTCCCATCTTCTTATATATGGTTAACTCCATGGAGAACAATTTGTAGTGGTTTTATTTTTGTGATCATCATGCTTTGGAGTTTGTAGTTAAATTTTGTTTGTTTTATTTGTGATTTGTGATTTGTGATTTTTTTTGTTTCTGTGCCATTTCTAATTACCCTTTGTGCTACTTTTGTATTTGAACATTGTCCAATTTACTATTTCTAAAGAAACACTAACAGTGTTAGCCATTACCCTTTTTTTATCATACTCACCACTAGGGGGCGCATAAGCGTTAGAACCTCTTGTATTTAAATTAGTAGTAGCATAGAAGAAGCATGGTTTTATCCTGTTTTTATCCTAGCACCTCCAGCAACACTCATTAGAGTCCTGATTGAGAAATGTTGTCTCCAGTTCAATCATGTAAGTTTTGTTTCTCCTTATGTTGTGCATTTGTTTTCATTTGATGCATATAATGTATGTGTGGGCTCTCTAGCTAATGCTAGATTTCTTTTCTTTTTGTAGATGTTTTCTCCTTAAATGTTACTTTATATTTTGTGGTGTTGAATCTGTATTGTTTGTTAAGGCTCTACTTATATAGTTTTCACTGCGTTAGCTTGTGGATTATCATATATCCAGAGTACAAGGATGTGACTCTGTGGGATATCTCGTTTTTCTTGGATTATTTGAAGAGCTCCTGAAGGACTATTTTTTATTTTTTTTGTGAGTGGGTTTTTGTGAAATCATCCTAAACACGGATTATTCCAACTTTCATTATAGTAATTCTATACTTACTCCTTACTCATATACAACCTTGAACTGATCAGTTAAGTTTTTATTTATTTATTAGGGCCCGAGCACCGATGGTGAGAGGACCCTGTTGTTTTTGCTCTGTTTATTATTATTCTTCCGCTTCTTCTCCAAAGTGAATCGCTTTTTAGAGGGCCTTAACATGCTCGAAAACTCATGAAATTTTGCACACGCTTCAGAAGTGGTGAAAATGTACGTGTGATATGGGTTTCAGAATTGTGTGGGGCAAAATGGCTCAATTATTGCCCCTACATTTTGCCCCGGCTCTACGGTTCACGTACAGGTATGAAATTTAACACAACCTAAACACAACAGGAAATAAGCTATTTTGAACTTCCTCTCAGATTTTGTGCAGTTTTCTCCATTTCCTGATATTGTACTTTAACGAACTCCTCCTACAGTTTTGATCTGATCCTCTTCAAATTTGATGAGTGTAATCTTAAGGCCTTTGCAACATTAAATTGTGAAGATCTTGAGTTTTCGTCAAAGGGTGTGCCCTCGGCGGCCTGACAAACGTACACCTAATTTCTGCCTTTTGGTGATGAATGCATGATATGATAAGTTTAATATTAATGTTGCTTGCAGTTCCGATGTTGCTAGGCAACCACAGACAGCCTGCAGTAACTCAGGCATACGATGTCCAATCTGCCCCAAACTTCACTTGTGTGATAAGAGTCCTGTCCTGAACACATGACCATGCTCATATTTGGTTATAGCAATAGTGCCACCTGCTGGTAGCAGGAAGTGTGGCAAATACAAATTACCTTAACATAGTCCTCCTATATTTACATACTGTCCACTGTGCTCTGTTTTCCTAAAGGCGCCGGGTAGCGGCGGCACGGGTGCGAGGGCCCTTTTCATCACTGCTTGCAGCTTTAATTTTCATTGTTATTCTTTTTGTATTGATTTCCCTTGCTTTACAGACCATCTGTGTGTATATTGCTTTCATTTACTGGATTGGTTTTATTTCAATTCATTCTCATGTAAATGCATTGTTCTGTTTATTTCTTCTGGTTTATCTAAACCATTACATTTAATTAAAGGGATACTTCACCTCTGGAAAGGTGAATGTGTATCTAAAATAGGTCATTTATGTAGAAGAAATGTGAAGAAATTTTTGAATTTGGAGCTTTCTAGACTGAGAAAAGCCAGAAAATGTATTTTTGGCTTATGTGGATGAAAGACAACAACTTCCAGAATGCACTTGCTTCGCTGCCCTAGGAAGCCACGCCTACCGGTTAGAGAGCACAGTTGAAAACAACAAGGCTAGGCTACTATTGTGACTCCGTGATGAGTTTGCCAGGGATTTCGAGATCGCCGAAAATGTCCGGGATTCGGCTTTTGCGTTCTACAGTCGCCATTCATTATGTTTACTGTGGCGAGCAGGACGAGGCTGACGGCCGCGGGAGAACGGCGCGAGGCCGGTGGCGTCATCACTGAGACGCTGCGGTCTCGCATCTCTCACGGAGGAGCGGGAATTTTCTTAGCAATGGTAAAACGCACATCAACCGATCACTTGTTTAGCGTTCATGTAAACACTACAGTCAGATTCACCAATCGGAATGAATTCCGTTAGACTGAAACAAAAGGTGTGCATGTAAACAATGAATGGCGACTGCAGAAAGCAAAAGCCGAATCCCGGACATTTTGAACGATCTCGCCCGCCGGACAAGTCCGGGAAAAAGAGGATGGTAACCCCTATTTTTTACAGTCTATGGGTAACCCCTAATACTCAGCTTTCTTCACAGAACAAAAGCCTGCTAGCTTAGCTTCTAAAGAAAGACGGCTGACACTGTGTGTACATTCTGAGTGAGATCCCACCCTCTATGGGCGGGCTGAAAACATGCGGAACAACGCCATCTACTGGCTGTAGCCTCTGGCCAGAAAATCCTCCGATGACGCAAAATGGCGATTTTTGCGTCATCGGAGGATTTTTTCCAGACAAAAAATACATAAATCTCTCCTCTCAGGGGGATATGAGGGTGGAAAGCACGGTAATTCGAAAATACTACAGGTTTTCTACTAATACAAAGCTTAATGCTAAATCCTGAAGTATCCCTTTAATGGTCTTTATTGTTTGTGACAACACACTGGGAAACATACTAGATATTTTTTAGCAGCGTTAAGTTAATAGTTGGTGTTAATATTTCTGTTATTCAGGTGTATATATACAGTGCATCTGGAAAGTATTCACAGCGCTTCATTATTTCCACATTTTGTTATAGCCTTATTCCAAAATGGATTAAATTCATTATTTTCCTCTAAATTCTACAAACAGTACCTCATAATGACAACATGAAAGAAGTTTGTTTGAAATCTTTACAAATTTATAAAAAAAAGAAATAAAAAAAGAAAATCACATGTACATAAGTATTCACAGCCTTTGCTCAATACTTTGTTGAAGCATCTTTGGCACCAACTACAGCTTTCTGAGAAGGGTTAGTGAGTATGATGCGTGGCACACCTGTACCTGGGCAGTTTCTGCCACTCTTCTTCGCAGAACTCTCAAGCTCCATCAGGTTGGATGGGGAGCGTCGGTGCACAGCCATGTTCAGATCTCTCCAGAGATCAAGAAGTCCCGGGATGAGTGAACGCCGGCGCGTCTTTGCTGCCGCTGCTCCCGGGATTCCTTTAACTATGTGTACTAACGATGTGTGTCTTGTGCTCGCCTTGTGCTTGCCTGTCCTGTCTTTGGTTTCTCATCGACTGCACTGTTCCAGTATTCTACGGCTGAGCTTCCGTCTGTATCTACACGATCCACCATCACCAGCTCTGCTTTCACACACGGACATTTTATACTTGCCTCGTCGGAAATGCATTCACCGTGGCTCTTGTCGGAACTTTCAGTATGATAAATCCAACTCCATAAAGTCCTTCTGGTCCACTACTCGACATCCACCGAGGAACACCGGCCGCCGTGCTGATCATAGTGTGTTGGTCCGCCTAGCTAGGTCGGCTAACACGGCTGTCAAAATCAGTAACACTACTGTCAACTTTGGTCTTTTTAACATCCGCTCACTTATGAGTACAGGACATCACAGAGAAACACTGGAGCTCTGTCAGAGTGACCATCGGGTTCTGGGTCTCCTCCCTGACTGAGGCCCTTCTCCCCCGATCGCTCAGCTCTAGGAAGAGTCCTGCTGGTTCCACACTTCTTCTATTAACGGATGATGGAGGCCACTGTGCTCATGGGGACCTTCAACGCTGCAGAAATGTGTCTGTACCCTTCCCCAGATCTGTGCCTCGATACAATCCTGTCTCAGAGGTCTATAGACAATTCCTTGGACTTCATGGCTTGGTTTGTGCTCTGACATTATATAGACAGTTGTGTGCCTTTTCAAATCATGTCCAATCAACTGAATTTACCACAGGTGGACTCCAATCCAGTTGTAGAAACATCTCAAGGATGATCAGTGGAAACTGGATGAACCTGAGCTCAATTTTGAGTGTCATGGCAAAGGCTGTGAATACTTATGTACATGTGATTTTTAAAAAAGTTTTTTTTATAAATTTGCAAAGATTTCAAACAAACTTCTTTCACGTTGTCATTATGGGGTATTGTTTGTAGAGTTGTGAGAAAAATAATGAATTTAACACATTTTGGAATAAGGCTGTAACAACAAAATGTGGAAAAAGTGAAGTGTTGTGAATGCTCTCCGGATGCACTGAAGCTGTATGCCACACCTGTGGACAGTGGTTATAACACTGATCGTTGATCAGAGAGAGTCGTAGAGAGTAGAGCAGGATCTGCAGTGTGTGTGAGAGCAGTGTGTGTTTCTTCTGAACTTCAGCTGATATTGTCTAACTCCCTCTGCTGGTCTGTCACAGAAACTGCACGATCACATGATCACAGGAATCCACCAGATGCCAAAGCTTCTGTTTCTGAGGTTACTTCTCTTTTCTTTTTGCAGACCTATGGATACTGACAATAACTTCATATTAATGGGGTTTAAGTGTTTTGGCAGTGAATGTGACTTGCAATCACTATTGAATATTTCCTAATCTTTTAGTTTTTTAAAGTAAGTTGCACCTGTAACCAGTGCTGATGTTCCCATCCGCTGGCAATGGCCTCCTCTCAGGATTTAATCAGAACACAGATGGCGGAGGATTAATCGCTAATCTCACGGTCATCTGCCGCTGGTCAGAGCACAGATAAAACACGAATGTGTCGATGCGCAGATCCTCTCACAAACATCACGGACATGCCTTCACTATCACCGCTGTGCGGATCTGACCCAAAAATACCACCATAACCTGGATTATAGGTCATAATCGATAGGTAAAATGATCAGAAAAAACTGAATTTGTCTCAAAGAAACCAATGAAAGGGCAAGCTAACATGAGATTAGTGTTTGAAAGCATATCTGAAGTTTGGGGATTCAACATCATTCTGCTATAAAGTTCAGTGATATTTCTAATGTCTTTAGATCTCACTAGAGGTGTAACGATACCACACACATCACGATGATGATATCCAAAACATATGGTATAAGTTAAAACACACTGTTGTAATGTAATGTACTGCAAACTGATTAAAAGGCTAAATTTGGTATTACATTGGGTGTGTAAATGAATAGGCTTGGAGTTGGTGCTGGAAACCCGCTGGTGACACCAGAATAGAAATACTGATGATTCTGAAGCCGAAACTACAGGATTATTATTTCACTGACCAGATATTTCAACTAGCGTCGGACACTTTTACTGGTAACATCAGACATTTGGCATTATCAGGACCAAAAAATATCCACCCACTGCATTATTATACATTATAATCAACATTATATATGGTAGTTTAATGTAGTACTGACACTAAAACACTTTCTGACAGAAATTCTCATGGGTAGATTTGTACACAAATTGTAAATTGTCTAATAAAGTGGCGCTTGATGTCTGTTGCAAAGCAATACACTGAACAATTAAGATGTAAAATGTAAATGCAAAAAAAGTTTATTGAACCACGAGTGCCAAACTCTTAGAACACAAGAATCAGTGAGACGAGCATTAGGGTTAGGGCTAGCTAACCCATTCTCTAGTCTGCTGTCAGCTAGTCTGTAAAATAAATAGACAAAAATATTTGTTGTTATAATTACACCAAATGTGGAACTGAGTAAGAAGATCTGCATTAACCCGAATCTGTGAAGAAACATTGAATCACTGTCTGACGCTTGACATGCAATTCAGCTGAAAACAATCCAAAGGTTTTTTTCTGCTTTTAAACAAATGAATGCAAAATAAATGAGCAACACTTTTAGCTACATCTTCTTCTCCAGGCCAATCTCATGTCGTCTTGTCTCGATAAACTACTTCCTTCTGTTTCCGCCGTTAGCCAGAATCATCACCATCCGCATGAAGATGTTGAGCGTGTCCATGTAAATGCCCATGCATCTGCAAGAGAAAAACACGTGAGCGTGACGTAGTTCACAGCGTGTGGACAGTCATGTGTGACGTCATGAAAGAGACGTTTTCTTCCTCTTTCCACAGAAACACTCACGCATTAATGGGGTCATATTTCTGAACGCCATAAAGAGGGTGTGTCTCGGCGCGCTTGATGACCTTCTGCGTGTCGTAGAGCAGAAACATGCTGAACAGCAGCAGTCCTCCGTACACGGCCACGGAGTAGAGCCCGGCCCCGAGCGCGGAGCTGGGCGGCAGGAACATGGAGCCTGTGGAGAACAGCAGAGGTCAGATCCTGCAGGCTCATGGGAAACACAAGTCCAGCGCGAGAGAGCCGTACCCAGAGACGAAGCGAACACGAGCCCGAAGCCCACGGCCAGCGGCCCGCCCATGCTCAGGAACTTCTCGCTGGGAGCGCACATGGCCACCGTCGACAAACCTCCCACAATGCCTGCGGTGTACCAGGCGGCTCGCATCACCAGGGGTCCGCCCAGCAGAGTCAGCGGGGCCACGACGGCCCCCATCACTCCTGCACACAGGGATGCACTTCAGAACCGGTTCAGGAGCGTCATGTGACACGCACACAGGAATACACTTCAGTACACTTCATTAGAGTCATGTGACACACACACACACACACAGGAATACACTTCAGTACACTTCATTAGAGACATGTGACATACACTTCAGTACACTTCATTAGAGTCATGTGACACAGGCATACAAGGAATACACTTCAATACCACTTCAGGAGCGTCATGTGACACAAGAGCTGCGCTGTTCGTCCACACAGGAGTGAGGACTTCATGTGAGAGCTCGTATTGAAATGTTCTGCAGTGCTCAACTAAAGGAAAGCATTGATCTGAACACAGACTACAGCGCCCTCTAGGGGTCAGTGAAGGCATCGGCCCGTTCTGCTCACTGTACCTGCATGCAGGGCCCAGGCCAGGTGTTTGGGCAGGGGACTGTTCTCGTACGAGATCGACCTCACCAACATTCCTGCGCCAATCATAGCAGCGAACGTCGCACCGATAGCCTACGGACCATTAATGCGTTAGTCACAGCACTGATCAAGAAGTTCTATCAATCTATAAATTCAGCAAAATACAGGAAATGCCACTTAAATTTTCAATATTCCTCTCAATATGAATATTAAACTACAAGCTGGCTCATTATAATACTTCAACAGGTACAGTATAATAAGAGTACGCCTGACAGTAAGAATTGATGTCATGTAAAATGTATTTAAGGGCCATTTTTTTGAGATGTGAACAGAGATGTACAGGTTGCACAAGCACTCATAAATGTTATCAATAAGTGGAAATTGGTTATTTTTGCGTCTTCCCAAGCAATTTCGTTCTTCCGGGTTGAAAAGCAAAGTCAAGGCGACGTCAGGGAATGTGAGGTAGAAGCGAGCCTTCGGAGTGTTTGATTGGCTGTGGCACGATTCTACCTCACATTCAGCCAATCACACACTCCGAAAGTACTTCAGCTGACCCTCGAGATAATCTCTGCATTTATTCTTGAGAAAGAGCACGTTCAATCCAATCACTGCGCTGGATTACGCATGAGATCATCACATTACAGCAGAGAATTCAAACAACACGCGCGCGGCATGCATGACAGCGGTTTCTGCGCGTAACGCCGCGATGAGTTCAACAACGCTCATAATGCGTATCATATCGTTCATATCCGGACCAGAGCAAGCACGCTTCATATTTCATATTCTGCACCGTGCGGGCACGTCTTCATCAAATTAAATATATGCCACTGATCCAGCCGTACGTCTGATCATGAACGCGACGCCACGGTGGGTTACTCTGATACACACACACAATGATGTAGACCGACAATTCAAAGAACAGACAAAAAAATAACTAACCCTTTCTTCTTTCTGTGTTGATGCGTGTTTGTTCAGAGACTGCAGTGCTCGTAAATGTACTGAAAATATTATTATTAGACCTTTTAAATGATATACCGTTTTTCCTCGTTATATAGGGTTAGTGTTTTAACCCTCAACTCAGTTTTTTTCTTTCTCAGAGGTCATATTTTAATATTCATGTGTCTGTATGAGTGTTGCAGGTCTGTGTTTTATTGGTTGTTGTCTCCCCTCTACTCTCCCACTTTTCCACATTTTTTGAGACTTTTTCCATCTCGGAGGTGTGAACAACCAGGCTAAAACAGGGATTTCATGAAACTTTAAAAGGCAAAGAATAAAAAGTTGAATTCATAAGATCTGTTGCGTACCATCCAGGAGCCCCTCATCATGAGTCCCATGAGCGCCGGCGTTCTGCTGACGGCCACCGCGGACAGAGCCGTCACACACACACTTCCAGAGAAATACATGTATGTGGAGTGGATCCTGTCCTTCACATACTGAGGCCAGATCCTGTAAACACAGCTTCAGTTCATCAGGAGAAGGGAAGATCTGTTCATGCTCTGGCTACCAATCAAACACCAGTCAGTGATTCAACGAGAACTCCATTCATCAAGTTCAAGTTCATCTGATCTTTCTGCTGGCATAGCGAGATCAGTTCTGGCCTTCATGTCATTCAGGGGCTGTTTACACGACATCATTTTCAACTAAAAACGGAAAACTTTTTATGTTATGTTTTCTATTTTGGCCACATAATCATTTACACGACAACGGTGTTTTGGGGGCCTAAAAAAGCAAACTTTTGAAAACAGGATTCAAACTGCAAGTTTTTGTAAAGTTTTTGTAAATTTTTACTCCATCGTTATGATGTAAACATGCCCTTATAGTGTCTGAATGTGAAAGTAACCCTTACACTGCTTTCTCTATGGCTCCCATCTCGTTGGACATCCCGAAGCCGTAATAGCACAACGCTCCCAGTCCCACAGCCGCTCCTCCTGCCAGGATCACCCGGCCCATGTTGTGGACTGTGGAGGAGAGACACTCTCATACACAGCTTTGAAGGATGCTTTCGTTATAGAATGATCAGGGCCTCGTTTCTCAAAAGATGATCGTAGATTTATTAGTGGCAGTGCTTCTACTTAGGCTTACGATGCTTTTGGGAAACGCAGCCCAGACTGGCATTAACATCCGTCTCAGCTGATCTGATCACAAGCTCTATAAATACAGGTGTCAACTGTATCTGTATTTGTACAGGCGTCTCCTCTCTAACGAGCCTAACGACGAGAGGGTCATAATGTGTTACAGACTCCAGATGTGATCAGATCTCCTGAGACAGATGTTTTATCCCAGGGCTGAACAACAGCAATAAAAACAAGTAAAAGTAGAGGAATTCTAATAGAAGAACACGTGAACAGAATTCACTTTTAATAGCGGTGTCAGTAGCGGGTTCGAACGCCGCGTCCTGAAACTGCTCTCTGGAAGTCTTGCTCCGCCGGAACCCCAGTCTCGTCTTGGTGGAATAACCCTGATCGGGAACAACACAAAATTTAAAACAGATCCCACATGACTGGCTCTGGACTGTGTTTGTGTGTGTGTGTGTGTTAGTCTCGGTGAGGACAGTACCTGTGTGGGTCTCATCAGGGGCCGGCAGGAGCTGCGCAGGGCAAACGGAGTCTGACCAAGGGCTGACCGGAGCCCGGCCACAGGGACCGAGCGCAGGCATGACAGCCGTGAGACCAGCATCACTGTCCGCTAACCTGTGTTAAACACACAGACATCAAGCCCGGGATAAACGCGCAGACATCAGGCCCGGGATAAACGCGCAGACATCAGGCCCGGGATAAACGCGCAGACATCAGGCCCGGGATAAACGCGCAGACATCAGGCCCGGGATTAACGCGCAGACATCAGGCCCGGGATAAACGCGCAGACATCAGGCCCGGGATAAACGCGCAGACATCAGGCCCGGGATAAACGCGCAGACATCAGGCCCGGGATAAACGCGCAGACATCAGGCCCGGGATAAACGCGCAGACATCAGGCCCGGGTTAAACGCGCAGACATCAGGCCCGGGATAAACGCGCAGACATCAGGCCCGGGATAAACGCGCAGACATCAGGCCCGGGATAAACGCGCAGACATCAGGCCCGGGATAAACGCGCAGACATCAGGCCCGGGATAAACGCGCAGACATCAGGCCCGGGATAAACGCGCAGACATCAGGCCCGGGATAAACGCGCAGACATCAGGCCCGGGTTAAACGCGCAGACATCAGGCCCGGGATAAACGCGCAGACATCAGGCCCGGGATAAACGCGCAGACATCAGGCCCGGGATAAACGCGCAGACATCAGGCCCGGGATAAACGCGCAGACATCAGGCCCGGAATAAACGCGCAGACATCAGGCCCGGGATAAACGCGCAGACATCAGGCCCGGGATAAACGCGCAGACATCAGGCCCGGGATAAACGCGCAGACATCAGGCCCGGGATAAACGCGCAGACATCAGGCCCGGGATAAACGCGCAGACATCAGGCCCGGGATAAACGCGCAGACATCAGGCCCGGGATAAACGCGCAGACATCAGGCCCGGGTTAAACGCGCAGACATCAGGCCCGGGATAAACGCGCAGACATCAGGCCCGGGATAAACGCGC
>NC_138238.1:7500-37500 GCF_964197995.2 Scardinius erythrophthalmus | reverse complement strand
GTGTCTGAGACGGGTTAGAGGTTAGAGGTGTAGACTCTAACTCTGTTCCTGTGTCTGAGACGGGTTAGAGGTTAGAGGTGTAGACTCTAACTCTGTTCCTGTGTCTGAGACGGGTTAGAGGTTAGAGGTGTAGACTCTAACTCTGTTCCTGTGTCTGAGACGGGTTAGAGGTTAGAGGTGTAGACTCTAACTCTGTTCCTGTGTCTGAGACGGGTTAGAGGTTAGAGGTTAGAGGTGTAGACTCTAACTCTGTTCCTGTGTCTGAAACGGGTTAGAGGTTAGAGGTGTAGACTCTAACTCTGTTCCTGTGTCTGAGACGGGTTAGAGGTTAGAGGTGTAGACTCTAACTCTGTTCCTGTGTCTGAGACGGGTTAGAGGTTAGAGGTGTAGACCCTAACTCTGTTCCTGTGTCTGAGACGGGTTAGAGGTTAGAGGTGTAGACTCTAACTCTGTTCCTGTGTCTGAGACGGGTTAGAGGTTAGAGGTTAGAGGTTTAGACCCTAACTCTGTTCCTGTGTCTGAAACGGGTTAGAGGTTAGAGGTGTAGACTCTAACTCTGTTCCTGTGTCTGAGACGGGTTAGAGGTTAGAGGTTAGAGATGTAGACCCTAACTCTGTTCCTGTGTCTGAGACGGGTTAGAGGTTAGAGGTTAGAGGTGTAGACCCTAACTCTGTTCCTGTGTCTGAGACGGGTTAGAGGTTAGAGGTTAGAGGTGTAGACCCTAACTCTGTTCCTGTGTCTGAGACGGGTTAGAGGTTAGAGGTTAGAGGTGTAGACTCTAACTCTGTTCCTGTGTCTGAGACGGGTTAGAGGTTAGAGGTGTAGACTCTAACTCTGTTCCTGTGTCTGAGACGGGTTAGAGGTTAGAGGTGTAGACTCTAACTCTGTTCCTGTGTCTGAGACGGGTTAGAGGTTAGAGGTTAGAGGTGTAGACCCTAACTCTGTTCCTGTGTCTGAGACGGGTTAGAGGTTAGAGGTGTAGACCCTAACTCTGTTCCTGTGTCTGAGACGGGTTAGAGGTTAGAGGTGTAGACTCTAACTCTGTTCCTGTGTCTGAGACGGGTTAGAGGTTAGAGGTGTAGACTCTAACTCTGTTCCTGTGTCTGAAACGGGTTAGAGGTTAGAGGTGTAGACTCTAACTCTGTTCCTGTGTCTGAGACGGGTTAGAGGTTAGAGGTTAGAGGTGTAGACCCTAACTCTGTTCCTGTGTCTGAGACGGGTTAGAGGTTAGAGGTTAGAGGTGTAGACTCTAACTCTGTTCCTGTGTCTGAGACGGGTTAGAGGTTAGAGGTGTAGACCCTAACTCTGTTCCTGTGTCTGAGACGGGTTAGAGGTTAGAGGTGTAGACCCTAACTCTGTTCCTGTGTCTGAGACGGGTTAGAGGTTAGAGGTTAGAGGTTAGAGGTGTAGACCCTAACTCTGTTCCTGTGTCTGAGACGGGTTAGAGGTTAGAGGTTAGAGGTGTAGACTCTAACTCTGTTCCTGTGTCTGAGACGGGTTAGAGGTTAGAGGTGTAGACCCTAACTCTGTTCCTGTGTCTGAGACGGGTTAGAGGTTAGAGGTGTAGACCCTAACTCTGTTCCTGTGTCTGAGACGGGTTAGAGGTTAGAGGTTAGAGGTGTAGACTCTAACTCTGTTCCTGTGTCTGAGACGGGTTAGAGGTTAGAGGTGTAGACCCTAACTCTGTTCCTGTGTCTGAGACGGGTTAGAGGTTAGAGGTTAGAGGTTAGAGGTGTAGACTCTAACTCTGTTCCTGTGTCTGAGACGGGTTAGAGGTTAGAGGTTAGGGGTTAGAGTCTAGTTTGTTTGTTTCATCATTTGTCATAAATTATAACTTTTGCTTTAAAGTTTTTGATTTACACAAATTCAGTTTTTCTCTCTATATATTCATGAAGCCGTGTAAACCGCTCGTTCTTCATGTGAAGTTGAAGTAAACTGTCCGTGAATCTTTCAGAACTCTCAGAATACTCTTTTATGAAACTGCAATCTTACAGAATCATATTTATTTCTCCAAATAACAGACTAGATTTACTCTGTCTGACGCCATCATATCTTCAGATCTTTGTTGCCAAACGTGTTTTTTGTCTCACTGGCATAATTGCAAATTTACTCCATCTATGCATAGACACATGAAATGTAAAGAAAGACTTTAGGATAATTAATGTCAACTCAACCCTTGCTGTCACAGTTACTGTAGGTTCAGTTAGTTTAGTTCAGTTCAGTTTTCACTGTGTTCAGTTTCTGGTGATTATGTGTTCACATGTTTCACGTTTCTTCGATTGGCTTGTTCTGTCTATTTAAGCCACGTTTACACGTTTACTTTACGTTCAGTTTTTTGTAGTTCCTGCATTAATAAAGAAGACTGTGGCATTTAGATCCTTTGGGTTTATTATTGTGACACTTGTGTGGAGCAACAATTATCAGCTCAGATATTAGAGGTATATTCAGTCGATTTAACGTCAGCATTTCAATCCCAGTTACTGTTAAGTGTAATAAATGTTTGTTGTTCTGTATATGTTAGCAGTTTCAGTAAACGGTTTCATTAGTTTCTGAGAAAATGTTCCTAAATTCACAGATTTACACAACAAATACACAGCTTTGTCATATTATTTTAACTGAAAAGGATTTTTTCACATCATGATGAGGTGATATTAATTTCATGAGCTTTCCCGTTTCTGAAAATTGGTTCATATGATCATGAAACGGCATTTCTGTTTATATTAGTTAGTGATTCAGGCGGAGGTTGCTGTGAAACAGACTGTGACTATTTAAAAAATAGCTTTATATTTTAGGAAAGTTTTAAGCTATTCATTTAAACCCTACCCATCATCCTCTGCTGTGGGATCAGTATTTGTGAGTGATAATTAGTCAAGTCTCCTTCATTTATACAGTGCTTTTAACAATATAGACCGTTTCAAAGCAGCTTTACAGTGATAATAGGACATTACAGTAACAGAGATTGTTTAGGCTTTATAGCAGCTCTAGAATAAAGTTAGTTTTGATCGATTAATTTCTGTCGCAACGATCATTAGTTATTAACTTAGCGGCCACTAACACGACACCGTTAATGCGTTCCGACCCGATCATTCGCACAACAGTGCCTGGTGGCTCGAGAACGCAAACCATGAAATAGGTTCCAAGGTGCAAGCCTTGAAAAATTTTGGGGAAAAAAGTTGAAAAAATGTGAACCTGTGAAAACGCTGATGGCGCGTCACGTGTTCAGTCTATAGGTAAGCGCGTTTGAATATATATGTGCACAGGCGTGTAGTCCTTTTTTATAAACCAACCCTCAACAAACTATTTGTCTGGCATTAAAATTTATAATATAGAATTTTTCATCGCTTCCGCGTAGCCACGCGAACCGGAATTATCCCGACAACGCTTTATCTGTAGAGCGGTAAAGGGAAGGAGGCCTTCACAGGGAGAGACTAGTGACACTTCAGGACTGCGCTGTCATCGTGTCCAGGCGCAGGTCCTTCATCAGATCTGGAGTGTGTGTGTGTGTGTGTCCAGGCGCAGGTCCTTCATCGGCCTGGATCCGGCTGACTGCGGTAAACCTCGGATAAACAGAGAGGCTAATATACCTATACCCTAGCCTAGCGCATCTTCACATCGACGTCGGCTGCATGGGTGCTAATACCTGTTCCCCTAACTAGCTCTCTTGCTGCGCAGCAATGATCGACAAACAGACTTCAGCAAATGTCCTTCAAATGCTTTAATCACGTCTTTAGTTCCCGAGCAGTTCTCAGGGAATCTCTCCCAAGAAAAATCAAGGCCGGGGGATCTCAGACAAGTTCCATTGAGAATCCCACAAGTGAACACGAATACAACCGCTTTATAGAATTAGGAGGTATGGCATGACATGAAACATTACTTAATTTGATTGGTTCTTCATAGACAAGCCCTTTTGTTACTAGGTAACCAAAAGGTTTCAAGTTTAGACATTCTGTCTAGTTTCATTTCCCTTATTTGTTATTTTTACATACACACACAACCAAAGTCAAAGAGGTATGGCAACACTCAAAAACAGAACAGAACGTTTTAGTACATTGTGTTTCAAAGTGTTAGTTTTGTTAGGCCTAAAATAAAAATAAGGTTTGATGTTAGAAACATGGTTAGTTTAATATATAGTTTACTATTTTAATTAAAAACTCAAGAGCACACGACGACGAGGACTTGACAGAGCAGCCATCAAGTGTTAGACAGTATTCTAGGTTTGTACGTGCTGAGTTTTTTTGTTCAATAATTAGAATCTCTGTTTTTTCAGAATTAACCCTCTACTGCATGGTGGTGCCATATGGCAACATACTATTTGTGTTAATTTCCTTGCCACTATCTCTTTAAGAAAACATTCTCATAGTTTTTGTTGGAATGAGAAGACCTTAGCTTAGCCAATGATGTGCTTTGGTTAAGTCACATGACATGCAGTTTTTTTTTCTGTGGTGCGATTTTTGACAGATTGCGGTCTCTTGTCGGTAGTTGCTGAAAGCAAACTAAAACATCAGGAACAAACAAGGACCAGCCCATATCACATACACAAACAAATCGGTAAGTTATGATGACATATTCATCACCACTCAAAAACGTTTTTATGACATTAGTTTTTGGTAAATCGATCAAATGTCTGTGTTGCCAAGTGGCAACACTGTACAATAGTGGAATGACCTTATTGCAATAGTTTAGCTAGCTACTGTATAAAGGTCAGCTGCAATCTGATAAGCTGTAACAATAACAACATTAATGCTAGTGATATAATGTTGGTTAGTCATATGTTAAGGACTGCCAAGGCATTTGTATTATGGGAAAAAATCTAATTTGAATGGCAATTTTTGAATGGTAATATCTAATTTGAATGGCAAAAACATTGTATGTTGTTGCCGTATGACAACATATCATAAAGTACCTTAAAACATTTTTTTTACAGCACTTCAAGTTAAGCCATTCTAAGAAAAGAAAAAGAGTCAAATATTTTTTCTATAGGTCTATCATAATGCGTACGGTAGAGGGTTAAGTTGTAGGAAATTACTAGTTATCCAGTTTTTTATATCAGCTATGCATTCCGTTAATTTTATGAATTGGTGCGTTTCGTCAGGGCGTGAAGAAATATAGAGCTGAGTATCGTCGGCATAACAGTGAAAACTAATGCCATGTTTCCTAATGATATCTCCTAAGGGTAGCATGTAACAGCAACGGTCCTAGTACTGAGCCTTGTGGTACGCCATACTGAACTTTTCATCGATAAGACATCTCTTCATTTACTGCTACAAACTGATAACGTTCAGATCAGTATGATTTAAACCATGCTAATGCAATTCCACTAATGCCAACATAGTTTTCGAGTCTATTTAAAAGAATGTTGTGGTCAATAGTATTAAATGCAGCACTAAGATCGAGTAACACTAATAGCGAGATACAACCACGATCAGATGATAAGAGAAAATCATTTGTGACTCTAACAAGAGCTGTCTCTGTACTATGGTACGGTCTAAATCCTGACTGGAAATCCTCACAGATATCATTCCTTTCTAAATAAGAACATTGTTGTGAGGATACTGCCTTTTCTAAAATCTTTGACAGAAAAATTAGATTCGAGATCGGCCTGTAATTGACTAATTCTCTAGGATTAAGTTGCGGTTTTTTAACAAGCTTACAGGCTTCCGTACGTGGACCGCCCGCAGTGTGTTCTGGGATTTTTAACGGTTCGATTCTCTCAAGTCTGCAGTCGATGCATCCTCGATATCAAGAACTCATCCGGGTTCTTTCATGCGCACTCTGTATTTCCGTTCTTCAGTATTGGAATTGAACTTCGACAGTTGATGATGATGTAGTACGAGAACATAAGGACACAAGATCGCTTAAGAATGCATACTGAGAAACAGCCATTAAGAACTAATCAGGGTTGCAATGGTAACAAACAAGGGACACAGGAACTAAACACAAGAGAACACAGAAACAATAGGAACAGAAAATAACTTCAACCTTAAAGTCCTTCAGACAGGAATCATGACACATGTGTTGTGTGTTTTATTTCAGAGTCAGTTCAGAGGAGAAGATGGAATGATCTGAGAGTGATTCACCTGCTGAACACAATTACACACAAGAATGCGCATTAAATATACCATTTCTGTCATCTTTATTGTGACTCTGGTCATCATAGAAAAGGAAAACAACATTATTTCAAAGTAGGTGCTTCTCTCAAACTCCTCTATTTATTCTTCTGTGTGTGTGAATAACAGTCAAAGAGCACTTTAAAATCAAAAGTTGTCTGGTGTTATTCATTTTTCAATTTCTATTGTTGGAGAAATTGCTTCTTTGAGAAGAGACGAAACATTAAAGGGATATTTCACCCAAAAATGATCATTCTGTCTCATCATGCGGTTCCAAACCCGTTTGACTTTCATTCTTCTGTGCAACACAAAAGAAGATATTTTGAGGCTGTTGGGATCCAAACAAAACTGGTTATCTTTGTATGGACAAAAACCACCCCAAAATATCTTTGTGTTTTGCAGATAAGAGAACATCATATATGCTTGAAAGGACATGAGGGAGAGTAAATTATGACAGAATGATAATTTTTGGGTGAACTGACCTTTTAGCACTAATAGCGACTATCACGGTTTCTTCTGTCTCTTTCAGGGTGTCTGATAAACTGAGCACACAGCTAACCCCGCTTCTGCTCGGCCCGTCTCTGTCCGCTCCACACAACGCCTCGGTTGACCAACACGAGGATCATCTTCTGGAGAACGCCTCGGTTGACCAACACGAGGATCATCTTCTGGAGAACTCGACCTGGTCCATCCAGCAGAGCGTGTCTCCAGCGTCTGCGTCAGGAGGACAGAAACACATTCTTCTGCTGGCCACCACTCGCACAGGCTCCTCTTTCGTTGGGGAGTTCTTCAACCAGCAGGGATCAAACATGTTTTACATGTTTGAGCCGCTGTGGCATGTGGAGCGCATGCTATCGGTCGAGTCTGGCGGGACGAATGCCTCAGTCGCTGGGCCGGCGTATCGGGACGTTCTGCATCAGCTGTTCCTCTGTGATTTCTCACTGCTGGAGAGCTTCATCGAGCCGGCGCCACAGGATCATGTGACGGCTTCGCTCTTCCGCCGCGAGTCCAGCCAGTCGCTTTGTGAGGATCCCGTCTGCACGCCGTTCGTGAGGAAAGCGTTCGAGCGCTACCACTGTCGCATGCGCCGCTGCGGGCCGCTAAACCTTACGCTGGCCACTCAGTCCTGCAAGCAGAAGGAGCATCACGCCATTAAATCCGTCCGCGTGCGACAGCTAGAGACGCTACGTCCGTTAGCTGAGGATCCCAGACTCGACATGAAGTTCATCCAGCTGGTCAGGGACCCTCGCGCTGTTCTCGCCTCTCGAATGGTTGCCTTCTCCAGCAAGTACAAGATCTGGAAGAGGTGGGCCGTGGACGAAGACCTTCCAGTGGACGAGGACGAAGTGAGAAAACTCAAAGGAAACTGCGACAACATCCGTATGTCTGCTGAGATCGGACTCAAACAGCCACCATGGCTTCGCGGACGCTACATGCTAGTGCGCTACGAGGACATTGCACGATTCCCAATGCACAAAGCTACAGAGATGTACAGCTTTATAGGCATTCCCTTCACTGCAACGGTGGAAGAGTGGATCCTACAAAATACTCAAGCATCTAAGGAGGTCAGCGGAGTTTATTCCACCCAGAAAAACTCCTCTGAACAGGTGGAGAAATGGAGGTTCAACATTCCCTTCAAACTGGTTCAGCTGGTGCAGAAAGTGTGCGGCCCCACCATGACTCTGTTTGGCTACAAGTTTGCAGAAAACAAAGACATGTTGATTGATAAATCAATAAGCCTGATCGAAGAGAGAACATTCTTATGATACTACTCAGACTTCATGAAGAAGACTGCTGAGATACTTGAGGATCAGGGCTTGACATTAACACCCACCAAATGCGGGTGGATTTCAGCAGTGGCGAATAACGCAGTCACTCCTACTAGACACTTTGGCGGGTAGAAATTTATATAAAATTATAAATTATTATAATAAATTTATTATAAAAAAATGTTGTCCCTAACCCTAACCCATACATATCGATACTGAAATATCTGAAACTCTTCCAATACAAATTTTCTGCAGAATAGACACACGATACCAGCTGAGCTTTCTCGCTCTCTCGTCTCTCCGACAGCGAGTTACACACAAACCCGCCTCCCCTTACTCACTCGTTTCATTTGCTCCGGATAAATATTGTTGGTGTTACAGGGCTTGAATTTTGGCGTGGGATTGTGTGTATTGTGCATACTTTGAATCATTCCCACAGATTTTGTGCTCAGACCCAACTAAGGATCCATGCGTCAGGTCTTAAATTACCTGCCATAAAGTCCACTGCAATAGGTTGTTTTCACATGACGTCACGCTGCTGCATTGCGAGAGCGCGAAACTCAGATGGAGGGCAGGAAGTGAAATAGCTGAATCTGCTGTCTGAAAAAATGCCAGTGTATTGTGTAGTTTACGGTTGCTCCAATCGTTCTAATCGAGAAAAGGGAAAGGGTTTTTATAGAGTACCTAAGATTGTCACTCATAAAGGTGAGAAATGTAAAAAGCTCACAGAACAATGCCGTAAAAAGTGGATTTTTAACGCAAGTTACGTCTGCGGTCGGGAGGAGCAGAGTCTGTTAATGCCCGAGTCTGCAACGATCACTTCGTCGGAGGTATGTTAGCTAGCCAACGTGTTTTTTGTGTCTGTGTTTATATAGCATTAGGTTGTCGTTAAATGCTCATTTACCTCGTTTACACTGTCAGTGAAATGTGATCCAATTCCGATTTTTTGCTCTTATGTGAGACAGATCGGATGTGTTTTATGACAGTGTAAACAGGGGAAAAAAACGCATGCATTCGGATATTTCGAGATCGGTTTCAGGCCTCATTCATATGTGGAAATAAATCGGATATTTGCCACTGCGACTGTCATGTAAACAGGCAGATCGCGAGGCATTACGTTAGACAATGTCTCCGCGGTTAAAGCCAATATTTAAACACAATATGCTCCCACCAGTCCTTATAATAATCACGTGACTGAAACCCAGCTATTGACAGAAATTTCTGGCTTAGGGTTTTCACTGTTACACGATAGGGGGTGCTATTACGCAACTTTTGAAAGAGTACTGAATCTCTGGATCAAAACACAGGTGAAGAAGAAGCAGAAACAAGCGATAGCATATGTAAGCAGATGCATTTGTGCAGAAGCATTGATGCATTGAGGTGTTGATGGACTTGATCTACTCTATCTGTGTTTGATCATCGCTTTGAATCAGATCTGGATGGATTCTTTGACAAAAATGTCAATTTTTACACCTTTTTGCTCAAAATGTTGCTTTTTTTAATTAAACTTACCCACATTCAAGTGTTGATAAAAAAGGAATGCATGAAGTTAGAATAAAACATTTCTTTTTTCAAAATATTCTGGGGGCAATGAAACTTGTGTGAAAAAGGTCAAAAATGCTGATGATTGATGGCAACTTTTTTCAAAAATTTTGTCAGGGAAAGAGCTAACATACCTTTTGCCAAATTATGAGTTAATATTAAAAAATATCTGTATGGCAGTTTCCCCCATGGTATCGATGTCAAAATGGTGGCCAGTGAAAATGCAGAGTGGCCAGTAACTTTGGAAAACCACTTGCAACAGTGGCTGATGAGCAAAAAAGTTAATGTCAAGCCCTGTTGAGGATGTTTGTGACATTATTGAAACATTATGCGAAAAATTAATTACATAACTTCCTTAAGCATTACTGAACAATGAAATATTATTTATTTTTTGACTGATGGTTAAGTCAGAAGTGATGTTTGAGTTGAAGTGAGGTATTGCCTTGGGACATATAGCTGGTCTTTTCAACTTTATATACTGTATGTGTGTTTGTTTTGAGGGAAATGAGCAAACAGATGTTTCTGGCCTGGTTTTGTGTCTTCAGATATTCTTTCCTTCTATCCATTGCTGAGATATCAAAGACATAATGATTTAAATTAATAATTTCCTAATTATATTTATACTCTGTCAGGCCAGTTTGTTATGAACAACATATAGTCTCTTGTAATACAACTTTTACATTTCCCTTAAGGGATTAATACAATTCTTATAAAATAATTTTACCTTATCCTAAATTCTTGATGTGTTTTCTGTTGTAAAGATTTTATCAAACAAATAATAAACAGGTGCTTTAGTTACTATACTTTGAGTGGTAGCTGAAAGTCTAAACATAAGGGTTATGTGTACTAAGATCTCTTTCAGTGCTGTTGCAAAATAGCACTTGAATCCAATAATGCCAGAACTGTTTTCTCCACAGAGTTTTTAAGATGCATCTAAATCTGTAAGTACTAATTAGTGTCTAGAGTCCAGGAATACACATAAACCTTAGTGATGGCCCAGAAACACTTAGTAGTATGGCACTGCCCTAACCAAACTCTCTTTTTCATTGTATCTGTGCCCTAGGTCTACCAAACTCCTGTCCCGTCCCGTCATCTGCTAGCACTTAGCATCGGCCTTCGAGGAGGAAGAACCTGCTTTCTGTAGCAACTAATCAGCTGTTTATTACTGTGCGTCTGCTATTTAGAGCACCAGTGAAACTCTAACATGCTCATTTACGCAGAACCCCTCCTGTATGTGGTACAGACGATTTACTCAAACTGACCTCACCCTCCCACCCACACGCAGTTCGACAGATCTCAGAGGAATGGCCCCATGCCTCCATTCACTCACATCAAGTTGAACATTTAAGCTTTGTGTGTGGAGATGCAAGCTTAGGTTCAACATACACAATCTCAAACTTTTACTTTTGATCTATAGCTTATGTGACCAAATATATGTGCATCTTGCATCAAGGAATTTATAGCTCAAGGACATTTTAAGCTTCATGAGGTCTAAAGGACCGGCGTGGTTCATGTGGGCTGTGTGTAAAGGGTGGAGCATGTGTATATGGTCAGAGCAAATATAGAATAGCACAACCGCTCTCCACAGTCTCAGAGGAACCTTTTTTCCTTGCAAGTAAAAAGAGGCCATTAAGCATCCAGATCACCACATCAGATAAGAAGAGAGCTGTAATATAAACCCCTTTGACAACAATGTGTCAGTGCACTGAAAAAACTCTATATTAACATGGTTTTATCCGTCAAAAATATTATTCAACATTACTGAATCTACTTATACCAACAAAGGTAAAGTTTATTGGTTAAACAAAGTGGAAATAGCTAACTATTTCATGTTACCAGTTTTTACCATATTGTGTCGTTCAGGCAAATCAGTTTTTCCATTGAAGTGTAACAAAGTTTGATGATTAATCCGATTGTAACAATTTACATTTTATCTGCTCCTGCTTTTAATTACCATTGCTACTTTTACATTTAATCATTCAGCAAATTATTTTATCCTAAACGAATTACAAACGAGGAAGATAACATGCAATTTGATAGAAAAGTCACAATATTCTTTGTACACAATGTCAAGTTAAAAGTAAAATCAAGATTACAAAAAAAAGCTAGATATGTGAAACTCAGAAATGAAGAGGGAGACCTTGTTTAATGGTTGATGGGAATTTTAACAAAAATGTGAAGAAAAGGCAACTGTTATTCTGTTACAGACTCAGAGTACTTGCATCATTGTGAGACCTGTAGCCATAACTGACTCATTTACAACTAAGGGGATTAATTCATGAAAGACAGTGTTTGTCAGATAATTAATAACCAATATGCTCTGTGTCTTAAAGCATAATAGAAGGGAACAGATCCAACCATGTTGTAATGATTCACATAAAACAACTGCAATAGCTACAGTTGAGTTTCACTCATTCCCACATTTGTCCTCAGTTGTACAGTAAGTGATGTCAAACCTCAGGACCAGCCCGCGTCTGAGAATGAGCCTTCCGGAGAGAGAAAATAGCCACATGCACCTGAGCTTGACTGAGTATATAAACAGTACTATTGATTCACCTGGTCTTATAAGAGTTTCCCTCAGGTTAAAACATCCCCGTCATAAAGTTTTTACCAAAAGAATGAAAAGCAGCCCTAAAGCAGCAAAAAAGAAATGACATGGATCAGACTTGAAAACCACAAATGTTTTTTGTTCAGACATCTCAAGGATTTTTTTTTTAGCTGCCTCCTTTTCTCTGTTTGCCTTTTTGCTCAGAATAGATTTTGCTGCAAACATTTTACATTCCTTTGAGTGTGTGTGGCAAATGCCATGCCACTGGTTGGTGTGTTAGTGTCTACTGCATGCCCAAAGTTAGTGAATACATCAGTTATTGTATCACTGTTTGTCTAACTCTCAGTTTAGAATATTTTTTAAACCACAGGAAAAACACAACCTCTCCCTGCAAAGTATTTAATCTGCAGTCTGTTTGTTCCATAAGTGTATTGTACTATCTTTGAAGTCCTGAAGAGTTTAGGATTGGTGTTCAGAAATGAACTAAAGCAAAGCAGGGTCAGTATCATAACTTTATCAAAGTTTTGTTTTATGTGATGAACTATGAGAGTTTTTAAATGTTTTTGTACTGAACAAACACACACACTATTCACTCCCTTATTGCTACTCCAGCAAAGTTTGTGTAAAGAGAATTTTTTTTCCTGATTAATTGCTCAATGTTGATCTGAAGTCAACTACTCCATGCTTACTTAAAGTCCCCCTGCAGTCAATAGTATTATCCCTTAAAACTCATCTTTGATCACCAAAATGACACATAAAAAAAAAAATAATAATCCAGTGAAAATAATTTTCTCATGCCTTAAAATAGCTAGAATGTAGCTCTACATCCTTGCTTAATTTATATGCGGATTCATAAATATGCAAATAAGCCCTGCCTCCACTCACTCACAGCAGCTCAGAATTCCTGATCCACTCGCTCAACTTTACTGTAGTAAACGCTGCTCGATGGGAAGTGGAAATACTGGTTTAATTCAGCCATATATGTTTGAACCAAACTGATTCAGAAGAAGTGGAAGAGTGAAGTATGCAGGGTCGTCTACAAAGTTGATGTATCTGAATGGTAATGTGTTTTATGTATCGCTCTTTACAACGTTGGACACATAACGGTAAATAATATGATTAGCTTTTTGCTTATGTTATCACAATGCTAATAATGTGTTGCAGACAGCTGCCTTCTAAAAATCTATATTTAGGTCTATAATACAAATCTACGGGATTGGTTACAACATGTGACGTTGAGAATGGGCAATTTCAAAATTGTGTTTTTGTTAAACTGCAGTTTTAAGGAGAAAATATATCATCAGCGGTTTTGACTGATGAAATTGCACATGGTTTGTCTTAAAGCATATTTAAAACACCACATAAACATATAAATGAGGTTTTATTTAACAAAGTTCGGGAGGAGCAGGTTCAGATAATTAACCAAATTATGCACAGCTGGAGATTAATCAGTAATCAGAGTATAAATTCACAGCAGACCTGTCTCTGTTCATTGAAAGTTTGTCAGCATCCCTCCTCCACCCCATCTCCTCACTTCCAGTTCCATCTACACTTCCAGTTCCATCTACACTTACCAACTGGGGGGAGTACTTTGGGTTCGGGCCTAACTCCGAGCTCGGAGCCCTCCCCCCAGACAGCACGCCAAATACGCATAAACTTATTGTATTAATTATATGTAGATGTGAACTCGTGAAACAACATTAAAAATGTGATTTTCATCACAGAGAAATCATTGTCATCTGATGTCCTGCATCACATGATTCTCACAAGGCTCTGAATATGTCACTGTGCTGCTGTGATTTTCTTCAGTGTCTTCAACACTGTGCCACATGTAAACTGAAGACCTCATTGAGAAGGGACTAAAGTTATTAAACTGGATATGTCAGAGTCTCATTAAACCCTCTCATTTAGTAATTTAGTCCTTATATTAAAATCAAGAGCAGGCACAGCTGAGGTTTCTGTCAGACATACTAGACACTAGACAGACGTAGTGAACTTCATCCATCTTGTTTACGCTTTCACTTCCGTTCTCACACATTATATCATTACACAACACATGGACACAACAAGGGTCATTTGTAATTAGAATGTGCAAGTCTTCTGGAGTCATCCTTTTATTTTTAGCTGTACAAAACAGCTTGTTATGTGGTTGATATTGCAACTCATGAAAGGCAATCTAATGGTTTTACCTGATCTTGTCAGTTTTATAATTTAGGTTAATTTCTAATGAATTTAACAAAAAAATTAAAATTATATTTTACTCATTTAATTGACCTAGTTTTCTAAGCCGTGCCTATTAACACACAAAACAAGCATGTCTTATTAATTGAAGAACACAAATTTCACAGAATATTTCATATTTAATGGTTTTTAATTATTTGTTATTCGTTTTCATTGCATAAACCATTTTGACCAGCAGGCCATCTTGTGGCCGTTCTGAGAACTTTGCAAACAGTGAATTATTTTGTGAAGCATTTGGTTCAATTGATTCAGAGTTTAGAAAAGCTTTGTTTCTCCCATAACTACGCTATATAGTAATATTCTAGTGATTAGGACTTGCTGGATCCAATTAAAAACCCAGAGCATCATCTTCTTCTTCTTCTTTAAATTTATTGGCGGTTGGCATACCAATTTGGTGCATTACCACCACCAGCTGTTTGGGGTGTGGAGCTTCAATGCGGAATTAGACGTTTATATATATATATAAAAAAAGAAAAAAGGTTTATTCTTGGTTGATCTTAAATTCTATCAAATAGACCTGTTTTTTTTAGGTACCACATTAGAACTGGCCATGCTGATGGTTTTAATGTAGAAAAAGAAAGTAAACCCTCTACTGATAAATGTGTATATCCTAATTATTTAACTTTTTCTAACAGTATGATTCTCTCTGTGCTGTATGCTTCACACTCTAGCAATACATGATCTACAGTCTCTCTTTTGTCAAAGTTTATGCATAGTCCTGTTGCGTGTTTCTCTAAACGACTGAGATTGTGATTGAGACCTGTATGTCCAATTCTTAGTCTTCTGATCATCATTTCTCCCCTTCGCTTTGTCACTATTCACTGTCACTGTCATCGTCACTGTCTTCTGTTAGTTCCGTCAGCAGTACATTTCCCATCATCCTCTCTGGCTCAGACCTGCACTCAATCCATCATTACCCGCACCTGCCAGCAATCATCATCGTCTTCACTCATCGTCTTCAGCTGTGGTCTTCATTGTTCTTCTGTGTATTTAAGTTCCCTTCGTGTCATGTTCAGTATCGGTTATTGTTTGTGTCTCACTCACTGTTTTGCATCCTGGATTACTAGCATTGTTGAAAAATCTTCTTGTTATTTTTGTATGTCCGTTGCCTCCATCGTCATTGAGAACCAGCGTTACAGAATAACTGACCAAACTACCAGATGGATCCTGTGGTTCTTCTGATTCTCCTGGAGCAGGACCAGCTCTCTCTTGAGGCCCACACCATGGCTTTTCTTGACCAGGCGTGCCTTCCTTTCCTGGCTTTTCATTGAGTTTTTTTTTACACAGGTGTCAATAGGAAGACGAAGGCATGCCTGCCTGGTGTGGGACCTCGAGAGAACTTTGAGGCCTTCGTTGAGTGGGTATTATTCCACTGTGGTTCTCAGTTCACCATCGGCCCTTCCAACAGCGATGAACTTGAGACCACCCTTCCTGAGTCCCCTGTTCCTATCCTAGTCCAGAAACAAGAGAGTCTTCACGTTATGTCAACCGAGCCTGAGAATCATAACCTGTGTCTTGTCCACAGAAAACCAAAAACCCTACCTGTTTCCCCACTTCTCAACAGTGCTGACTGCTGCCAGTAGCTTCTTTCCAACAAGTGCTGCATTACGACCTCTTACCCATATTGCCCCATCATCTGCATATAAAGACTTCCCAAGGCTAGCATCAACCTCTGAAATAACCTCATTTATCATGATATTAAATAAAATAGGACTACATACACTTCCTTGTGGTACCCCATTTTCTATAGAGTAAACATTGGAGTAAGATACTCCAATTCTTACCTCTATAGTCCTGTCCTTCAGAAAATTCATAATCCAGTTGAACATTCTTCCACCAATTTCCATGGATTCTAATTTAATAAGGAGACCCTCTTTCCATAACATATCATAAGCCTTCTCCACATCAAAGAAGACAGCAGCTACCAGTTCCTTTTTATCCTGAGCCTTCCTAATTTCATCCTCCAAACATATCACAGGATCCATGGTTGACCTCCCTCTACGGAAACCACTCTGCTGTGGTATTAGCAAATTCATACTCTCTAATATGTAAGTTAACCTGTCAGTAACCATACGTTCCATTATTTTACAGAAATTAGATGTTAGTGTGATAGGTCTATAGCTAGTTGTTTCGCCTTTATCTTTCCCTGGTTTCCCAATTGGGATAACAACAGAGTGTTTCCATGCTGACGGCAATACCCCTGATTCCCACACCTTATTATATAGCTGCAGGATCACCAACTGCGCTTGATGAGTTAAGTTTTCAACCATTTTATAACATATTTCATTCTTACCAGGGGACGTTGCTCTGGCTCCTACCAACGCTCTTTTCAGCTCAAATAAAGAAAAGGAAAAAACATTTAGTGTTCCATTAAAATCGTCCTTTTCCATTAATATTTTAGAGTTTTCTCTCATTAGTTCATCTCTACCTTTCCTTGCATCAGATATCAGATTTGTAGAGCTATGAACTTTTACAAATGTTTTTGCCAGAGCCTCCGCCTTATCTTTATTTGTTATCATAATTTCGTTATTACATTTGATAGCTGGCAATGTATACTCCCTCCTAATTCCTCCCATCCTTCTTATCATACCCCACACTTGACTAATATGTGTTTCTCTCCCCATGTTATTGCAAAATTGCTTCCAGTAATTTCGCTTAGCTTTTCTAATCGCTCGTCTAACTTCTGCTTGTGTCTTTTTGTATTCTATTAGGTCATTAAAAGAAAAGGATCCTTTAACTTTCCTAAAAGCTCTGTTTCTTGCCTTAATTGCTTTATTGCATTAATCTGACCACCAGGGGACCTTATGTTGTTTTAATCCACTTCCTTTACCAATAACTTCTACTGCAGTGGAGTGCATGATTTCTACTATGTTTGCATTAAAATCATCTATACTATCACACCTGTTTTGACTCATTCCTTCTAACCTCATACTACATGTCATATTATAAAGTGCCCATTTGGCATTTCTTAATTTCCATCTAGGGATGGGCAACTTCGGTCCTGGAGGGCCACTGTCCTACAGAGTTTAGCTCCAACCCTGAAAAAAATCACCTGCCTGTAATTTTCTAGTAATCCTGAGGACCTTGATTAGCTTGTTCAGGTGTGTTTGATTAGGTTTGAAACTAAACTCTGTAGGACAGTGGCCCTCCAGGACCGAAGTTGCCCATCCCTGATCTAGGGAAACCTTTTTCCTCCAAATGAACTGGTCCCACTCCTATTTCACAGATTACTGGGTAATGGTCACTACTATGGTATTGTGTACAACATCCCACTTACTGACTCTTGCTATTTGTTTAAATACCAAAGTGAGATCAATTGGAGATTCCAACCCTATTGCTAACTCAGAGCAACTTCTGGAATAAAATTTTATATCTGTGCAGTTGTGCATCATGGGTAGGGTGGGAGAAACCAAGTGTGGAGAATGAAGGGGATAATTTGTTGTTTTAAAATTGAACAGTTTTTCAAAGGTTAAATATGTACAGTTTACATGATTGTTAAATATATATTATATTAAAAATAATTTATATTGATTAGTGGAAGTACAAAAATCTAATAAAATTGAGGTTCATTTGTTTGGTGAAGTTAATTTGGGGTTACCTACTTGACTATTAGACTAATGGTTGTGCCCATGGGTTTATATCTTCACACTTTGGCTGCACTTTGTCAGTAGTTGAAATGGTAGTTGAATGAGGTTGCTAGATGAGACTGATTGAAAGTGGATGGATTTTTATTGGGAAAAGTTAATCAAAAGGTATTTATTCACACTCTATCTTAATTTTTATTTGAAATATTTGTCCTGTTTTTGTATATTTGAAACTACTTTTGTTTTTCAACTATTCTGAAACCTCTAACCAATTGCAATGTATGTATTTTGAGTTTGAGTAAATGGCTTGAGCCAATTTTGTAGGCTGTTGGTCCTGTTGGAGCGTGTGCAGTTAGGTAATGGTCTGGACTTTGATTTTACCATTACATTTTTAGATAAACAAAATGCCAAGTAAAAAAAAAAAAAAAATGAGGGTTAGGATTGTACAGAATTATTCATCAAAGTTACTACACACTAAATGCATGTGTATAATATATATATATATATATATATATTATACATAACCCTAACATTGCACATTCGTATGGCCATTTAATAATTGTATTTCCCTTTAATGTGTTTGGGATCTCTCCCCTCTGCCCTGTTTTCAGTATCGAGTGTGTTTGAGGAATCGCCGTTATCCTGCGACCTATGACTTTTTGTTTGCGTTTATTTTGTCCTCTCAGTAGTTTTCTTTTAATGTTAGATTTGGTCCCTGCCGAGCATTGCTCAGAACAAAGTTGGGCCTGTTTTTTTTGTTATTTTATTTATTAGGAATGTGCTTCTGGTTGGTTATGTGGTTTTGAACTAGTGTATGATATTAATTTTGTTTGTTTATGTTTTGATGCTATCTGTGAGTGAGATATGTAATTTCTTATTCCCTAAGTTTGTCAGTTATAAGATTGTATTGGCTGTTTGTATAATAATATATTATTAGCATTGTTTTTGTTTCTTTTATTTGATCTGGGAGTTTGTATAAGTTGTTTGTCTGCTTGTGCAGACTTGGGTATTCTTTTGAGTATTTTTTATTTATTTTTTGTTAATTATGATCCCTGATCTTGAGTGTTCAGTGTGTGGGCATTTGTGAAGTTTTCTGTTGTGAAGTGCTGAGGGTTGAGGGTAATGTGTGCAGTGAGGAGCACAGATTTTATGTGAGTGATATGAGCTTTCTTTAGTTTTTTGAGTGAGTGGCTGTTTTCCTTGCACTTTAGCCCTCAGCCTTATCTTTTGTATTTAGAGTTTTTCATTGTTTTTTTTTTTGTTTTTTTTGAGGAAACGACATAAAAAGCTCCCCTTTTTAATCTTTTTGTGATTGTATTTTTGCCGGTTTTATCTGTTCCTTTTTAATTTCGAATTTTTGCAAATAGGACAATAATGACATTATTTTTGTCTTTTGTCCTACTTATGTTTGTCGCATTTAGTTGTTTTTCAATGCATATTTTGTAAAGCAGATTTGTCCGTTGTACTTCATGTTTTTCTTGTATTAATGCCTTTGTGTTTATAGGAGCATTTTTTATATATTGTCATTACATTTTTTTTTTTTTGGCTAATTGATGTCGTACTCATGGAATTTATTTGACGGCTCTTGTTTTTGTATTTATGGCTTGGCCATTTGTTACCCTTTAAGCCTTGTTTAATTGTACCTTTTTCCCCCTTAATGTTCATTTTGTATTCTGACCATTTTTGTCTGATTGATCCTTTGCAATGATGGTATTATGCTTTTGTTTTGGTCTTTTGTATTTTAAACCTTTCACTTATTTCTTCCATTGTCTGCCTTTTATGATATTGTATGTGTGGCAAGGCGGGCTAGATTCCGCCCTGTGATTTGTGTTGAGTGACGGGGGTGACAGCCTATCGGCAGCCACCCCTGGCTTACTTAAGGCGGAGTTCAGGCCACCTGGGCATACGTCATCGTCACGGACGTTGTTGTGGGTGCGTGCGCAGTTCCGTGGGAGGTATGTACCTAGCTGTTTGGCTAATGTTGTTGCTAATGCATTCCCACGTTAATAGTGAATGTGTACATGTTTTAGCCAGGTTACTGTTCAAATCAATGCGACGTTGCTTTTGGGTGCAGGCTGTCCCTATCCGAGGTATGTTTATTCTGACAGACTAACGTTTGTTTTGATGTGATTTCCGGTAAACCCATGTTTCCATCATAGCACGGCTAATGTGTTTGAGCAGATGCAACAGCTCTGTACACTTGTGGGTTGCCTATTGTGAACGAGACTGCGTGTGAGTAACTGAATCTTCTGTGGGTCTAGCGATCTACCATTGGGTAGGTAAATCTAACCACTTGCATAACCTGAGGTGGGTGTTTCTTTTTTTTTTAAATTCATTTATTAATTGTTTTCATTTCTTTTAGTGCATTAAACCACTTGTGAGCGGTTCATCACTGTGGACCGGGGGCAAAATGCCCCATTGACAACGTCGTTAAGACGGCACTGTTTTGTTCTGCTGCCATTTAATATCACTGTGACCAGCGTGATTCATTAATTGTTTTCATTAGTTTATATTGTATCTGTATTTGGTTGTAAACGCTGGTGGTAGTGTGTGGCTAGTTTCCGAGCTGTCCGTCCATGCATGACGTAGCTGCATGTGATGGCATAATCTAGCCCTACTGGATGTTTATCACCACCAGCCGTTTGGTTGTCTTTGAGCTCTTCGCCCTGTGCGTTCCTCAAAGACTATGAAGGGAGTAACTTTTTCTTTTTGTTTTTTTGTAATCCTGGATTCAATTGTTGTGATTTAATGTTTAATTGTATTTTTTTGTGGTTCATTTTACTCGTTCATAGCCTTTGGCGGCTGTAACGTGGCCATATTGTGTACCTTCTAGGTCACCACCAGCCAGGTTAACTGTGCCCAGTAATTTGCAGAGATTTCTTTGTTGAATTTGTTTTATTATAATTTCATACGTTTGCAGTCAACTGTGAAAGTATATTATATTGTTGTTTTTTTGTTGTTGTTTTTTTTCAGGAGCTGCAGGCCCGCCCCATGCAGGGAAGCTAGCTGTCTGTCCTCTTTTGGTGGTGGTTCCTTCACAGAGTGTTTTGCCGTTGGCACCTGTGTGTCTTTCACCTAGTGAGTGTGAGTGTTGTGTGGAGTGGAATTTGATGAGTGGTGTGATCTTAGGATACTCACTGTCCAGCTAGCTCCCTGCTGGCAAGCCTCAGCCCAAAAGTGCTTTTGTGTTCTTTATTTTTGTTTTCTTTTCTTTATTTCTGGCCTGGTGCACACGTAACAGTGCAAAACTTTTGTCCACCTCAAAGTTTTTATATATTAAATTATTGTTGATAAAATAAAAAAAGTATTTTTGTATTCTGATCCACGTCTCTTGTCGTCTGTGGTCACGAACCAGCGTGTCTTGTATAAATTTCCCCGTTTAGTGAAACGGGGTGGCGTAGTCTGCTCTCCATTTAGTTATACTTTTCCTCATAAGTGTAAACGTAATTTACCCGATCCATCACCTCGCCACATTCGCCTCTTGTATTGTAAAGCTTTGTATGAATGTATGAAAACTTGTATTTTTTGTGTGCCAACCTATTGTGTCCACCTGCCCCTTGTTGACTCAATTTTGATGGCTGCTACACACTCCAGAAAAGTTGGGACAGAGGTATGTTTACCTATGTCACATCACCCTTCCTTTTAATTACACATTTTATTTATTTGGGAATTGAGTATACTAATGGTTGAAGTGTTGCAAGTGGACTATTTGCCCAATCTTGTCTGATACAAGATAACTGCTCAACAGTCCATGGACATCACTGTCCGATTCTCCTTTTCATGATGGGTCATACATTTTCAATAAGAGACAGATCTGGACTGCAGGCACATCCCTTCTATGGTGCAGAGTGTGTAGAAACCACTCAGTTTTAGCATGTGTAGAATGAGGCTTGGAATTGTCTTGCTTCTCAGGAAAGATGTGATCTTGATGGCTTGATGGTTTATGTCTCTGTACAATCCAAATATATGCCTCCACGTCAGTGGTACCTTCACTCATGCTGTTTGCACTGATGCCCCCTAATACCAGGCCAGATGTTTGCTTTTGCACCGGTCACTGATGAAAGTCTGGTTGGACACTTTCGTCTTTGGGGCTGAGAACTCAATGCTTGTTTTTCCCAAAAATAAGCTGAAATGTGTACTCATATGACCATAGCACACATTTCCACTGTCTTCTAGACCATCTGAGATGAGCTCAGGCCCAAAGAACTCGCCGGCATCTCCGCATAGAATTGATGTACAGTATAGCTTTCTCCTTGCGTAACAGAGATTCAAGTGGCATTTCTTGATGCAGCGTCAAACTGTGTTAAGTGAATTTTTTTCCCCTAAAGTACTCCTGAGTAAATGTGAGTATTTAACAGAGTAGCATGATGGTTTCTCATGCAATGCCATCTGAGGGCTCGAAGGTCACGCACATTCAACAGAGGTCTCCTGCCTTGCCCTACACAGACTGAGATTTCTCTGGATTCCCTGAATCTTTTCACAATATTATGTATAGCAGATGGTGAAAGACATAAATTCTTTGCAATCTTGCATTGAGAAATGTGATTTTTGGATTGTTTGACAATTCTCTCATGATATTTGGCACAAAGTGGGCAGCCATGACCCATCTTTGCTTGCAAAGACTGAGAAGCTCTTTTACACTCAAACACAAATCCCTCAGCTATTACCAATTCACTTGCTCATTGTGGAGGGTTTTGAAAGAGTTGGATAATCTAACTTGAATAATCTATTCACTTTTATTTTGCCTCTGTTCCAACTTTCTTGGAGAGTGTTGCAGCCATCAAAATCACAATTTATTTATATTTACAAAATACCAATATGTTGGTCAATGAAAAAATTGGAAAACTTGTCTTTTGTAACTTTTTTTTTTTCAGTAAAAAAAAAAAAGTTTCAAGAGAATTAACAAATCACAGATTCTTGATTTTAATGCATTTTACAAAATGTCCCAATGTTTCTGGAAATGGGGTTCTAATACTAACAGAGGTGCATTGAACAATGTGGCTGTTAAAGTTTTAGGGGTGGTTATTTATTGATGCATTTATTGAATGTTAATGTTAACAATGTTTAATTTTTTTTTTCAAATCAGCCTTGAAGTTTGTTCTTAGTAATGTCGATGTGTACTATGTGTGAATGTGGACTGTAATTTGTAAATTTGCCTGTCAGCATTTTCTTGTACTCATTTGCATTCTTTGTATTTATTTAATCTTGTAATACCTCCATAACTCTGTTCCCTTTCCCCTTTAAACTACTTGTATTTATGCCTTTGAAACCATTTTGAGAAGCACTATACAAATAAAATTGACTCGAACAAATAGGACAAAATGGCTTTATGGCACTTTATTTTAGCCTTTGTGCTCCTTTGCATCATTTTGTATTTATGTCATTGTGTCTCTTCAATGCACCATTTGTTTAAGTTTATGACTGTCAACTTTTTTTGGCCTTTATGTCCCTTTCCATTAATATTTTTGTATTTGGGCACTTTTGTCCCTTTTTGTATTATGATTTTATACTCCTTTTATAATTTTGTTCTGTCTTAGACTAGCTTAGACAGGACCATAAAGTTCACAAGCATAACAGCTGCATGTCTGATTATTCTTCCTTTGCATTCCTTTTCACCTTTTGTGTTTGTATTTATATAGTGATGGTTTTTACAGTTTACATTTATGCCTTGTGGTGTTTGATTTCATTTTAAAGTCTTGTACTTTATGTCCCTTTTGTTTTATTCATGCCCTTTATGCCTTAATGCTCCTTTATTTTCTGTCTCTGCACTTATGTCCTTATCGTGGTACCTGTGCCCTTATGTGCATTTGTACTTAAAAGGTTGCTTAAATTGTAATTGTATAATCACTTACTTTAATTTTTGACTATTGGTGTTTAAAGTGGTTTTGATACAATTTATATTAAATTAGTATACAATGTATTTCACCCCTTCAGTTCCAAATTCTCACAACTGACTTGATTCTAGCCAATAGCCATATTTTGCTCATCTTGGGATTAACTGAGACCTAAATTTGATCAAAGGTGTGAGCTGGGTGTGTGGTTGTTCTCCCTTCAGAATGGAAGTCCACATGTTGACCCTACCGTCCACCTTGAGGCTCATGGTACAGAATTCCAAGCTCTTCTAACCTTGTTTGACCTTTTAGTGGCGGCTGTTTCATCAGCTCACAGCTGTGTCTTAGTTACACCACAATCAGAATGTTCTTAGTACTATAGACATTTAATAGTTCCTTTTTAATAATTGTTTCAGTCAGTTTCTGACAATGCCAACCCTAACCTTGAACCTTGAATTGAAGGCTAACCTGTGAAACATTGTGTATATTGGTCTCTTTCATGGGTCAACAGTTTTTTGGTGACTGCCAGCATTTTTAGTAATGATTTTTGTTTTATGCTTTGAGTTATTATGCCGGTTTTTATCTGTGCCTTTTTATTTTTGCAAATAGGACCCTTTCATTTGGTCCCTGTCCTCTTTGTATTTATCTCTGCCCATATTTCATTCCTATTTGCTTTTGTATTTCCCCCTTTAAACCATTGTCTTTTGTCCCACTTACGGTTGTCAGTCTCAATTATTTGTTTTTCAATGCATATTTTGTAAAGCAGCTTTGTCCCTTTGTATTAATAATAATCTGTATTAATGCCTTCTATTGTCTTTGTCTGTAGCACAGGAGTTCTTTTATTTCTTTTTCTTTTCTTGTTTTTTTATTAATGTCACACTCATGATATTGATTTGACAGCATTTGTTTTTGTATTTATGGCTTGGCCACTTGTACCTTTTAAGCCTTGTTTCTTTGACCCGCCCCCCGACCCCGCCCCCTTAATGCACATTTTGTATTATGACCCTTTTTGCCTGATTGTCCCTTTGCAATGATGGTATGATGCCTTTAATAATTTTATGATTTTGTTGTGCCCTTTTGTATTTTAAAGCTTTCACTATATTGTTTGCCTCTTGTATTGTAAAGCTTTGTTTGAAAGTATGAAAACCTGTTTTTTTTTGTAAACCTATTGCAGGGTTCCTCAATTGTTTTTTACCAAGGGCCAAATTCTGCCGACAATACAAAGTAAAGGGCCACCAACCAAAATGTTATGACCTTAATGTTTGCTCTTCTGCTATTACTGTTGTTGTTGTTGTTGTTTTGTTAAAAGTCACAAATCACAATATAATTATTCTGATTTTATTTATTATTTTATTTTTCTCATTAGTCTGTTTTATTCAAGCAATTATGAGCATTTTTGTATTCAGATAAAGAAAACTAAAGAACTTTGCATGGTGGACATTAAAAACAAATGAACAAACAACAACTCTGGATCTCCATGTCTGCATGGGAGTCGACTGATCCTGCTCATCACCACACTGGATCTCTTCTCATCAATTTCCCTAAGCAGATTCAATTATTAGACCTATCAGCATTAATATTTTATTGTTCTTACTTGGATCAAACTAAAAGTATTAACTGTCATGTACTCACCATTCAATGAGAGAAGTGACAGCGAGAGGCTGAAGCAATAGCTCTGATGTTAGGGCAATATTCTGTTGTAGCAATTCTGAGACACTGATCAAGATGCACACTGGACAGTCTGTTTCTATCCTGGTTCTTGATGTTGTTCATTATAGAAAACGATGACTCACAGATGTAAGTGGATGGGAACATTGAAAGAAGGAACATTGCAATAATTCTGCTGTTCTTGAATTTAGCTTGAGAAACCACTTTTGTCCAAAAGTCGCTCACACTAGCCTCCTTGTGTTGCTCTCTGATCAAGTGAGACTTTGACATTTCCAAAATCTCCAGCTGCAAAGATGCTTCATCCAAGGATGAAACCAGGCATTTGGCCTCAGCAGTCCATTGTCCATCTGCTGGGACTGAAAATGGCTGTCTTAGGAAGAGAAGGAGTTCACTTGACAGGTTAAAGCTCTGAAATCGCTCTTTGAAATTCTCTGCCAGTCTCATCACAAAGTCGCGCATTAACGGGTCCTCTTGCACCTGGTGTTTCTCGCAGTGCTGTTGTAAATACGGAAAGTGCAGCTTTCTCCCTTGAAGATCCCGCTCAAAAAGGGTCAGCTTTAAACGAAAAGCTTCAACCGCTTCGTACATGTCAGCAATAGTGTGGTTTTTGCCTTGCAATTGCAAATTAAGCTGATTTAGGTGAGACATGATATCGCACAAAAAATGCACAAATGCCATCTCTGTGTTGTCCGTCAAAAACTTCAGAAATGTCTCTGCCTTTTGGCTTTGAAGGCTGGTTAAAAATGAACAAAGTTCATTTTGAAGTTCACACACTCTTTCCAGCACACGGCCCTTGCTCAGCCATCGGACATCATTGTGCAGCAATAGATTGTGCCGTTCTGCGGACATTTCCTCCAAGGCTCGGAAAAGGCGATGTTGCAGACCAGAACTCGCACGAATAAAGTTTACAAGCCTCATCACAGTATCCATTGTCTCTTTTAGTTTTCCAGACAATTTGCCGCATAAAACTGATTTGTGAATAATACAGTGAAATGCTACGAGTTTTGGATTGACAGCAGCTAGCCTGCTTATCAGGCCTCTGTGATGTCCGACCATTGACGGAGCCCCGTCAGTGACAACTGACACAACTTTGCTTAAATCTAATCCATTCTTTTCAAAGAATTGCATCAGTTCGTTAAAAATAATTTCTCCGGTTGTACGTCCCTGTATTGGCAGCAAACAAAGCAGCTCTTCGCGGAAAACCTTCCCATCAAAAAATCTGATGAACACTGACAGCTGTTCAATGTCGGTTCGGTCGCAAGACGAGTCTATTGCAAGTGACATGACTTCGGCTTTCTTTATGTCGGATAAAAGATTGGACAGACACTCACCCGCCAATGCCTCTACTCTTCTTGTTGCCGTGCAATCGGATAATGGCACCTTCTGTAATAGCTCCACAACCATTTTTTTCGTTTTCTCGTCGTGATTTAAAACTTCATCCACCATGTCAATCGCACAGGTTTTAATTAATTCAGCATCCGTGAACGGCTTTTTGGCCTTTGCCAGGTTCCAAGCCACACGTAAGGATGCTGCGGTGGCACTCTCCTGTATGGATGTGGTTTTATGAATAACAGCAACTGATTGTTTGTAAGCTGCTACCAATTGTGTTACCTTCTGTTTGCGACTCTCGGAATGTTCAGGAAAATTGCTGTTAAAATTGCAGTGCAATGAGTTGAAGTGGCGTTTGATATTATCAGCCTTACAGACAGCCACGGTCTGCGTGCATATCAAACACGTTGGCTTTGCATTGTTGTGGTCAGGCAAAATAAAACAAAATTGTTCAGTCCATTCAGATTTGAATCGTCTATTTTCTGTGTCCACTTTTCTTTTCTTAACACTTGCCATTTTCGATGTGCGCGAATGCTGTCAGATACTGCGTTTGAATTTTTACGCCAGTGACGTGCTTACGCTGATGTTACCATGACAACCTTGAAATAAGCGCGGGCCAAACATTTTCCTCTCACGGGCCGGATGTGGCCCGCGGGCCGCCTATTGAGGAACCCTGACCTATTGTGTCCATGGCAACCTATTGTGTCCACCTGCTCCTTGTTGACTTACTCATTTAGTCTCTGTATATATACTTTTAGTTCCTTGTCCATTTTTTATGTTAGTAGTTCTGTTCCTGCGTGTTAATCTCCTAAGTATTTGTTATTTTGATGTTATTTACAAAGTTTTACTGTTACAACTAGATCCAGTTCAAACTCATCCTTGCTCCAACCACCATGACAGAAGAATGGAACTTCAAACATGGATGGATGTAGCAGCATGAAGCTTCTCATTGATGCGCCTTCTCCCACCTCTTCTACCCATGCCATCTAGTAATTTGGCCCTGTGTCCACGTGCTCCTTTCAGCCCTTGGGCTCCTTTATTGGCAACCCTTTGCATCTTGGGTCCGCCTTTGGCTTCCAGTTCACCAGCTCCGACCAGGTGTTTATCCCTTGGTTTCTTGCCAAGCCTTGGACTTAACCTCACTCTGTTGACCTATTAGCTCCACCATGGTTCTTCATCCCTCAAACTGCATCAGGCTCCCTCGTCCCTTTGGCTCCACCTTGGTCAGTTATCACCCTGGTTGTGCCACAGACTTCAGATCCTACGACTATACCTTGTCCCTCCACCCCTTTGACTCCACTGCCCTATAGTTCTGTCTCTGCCCTCCAGTGCAGTGGTCTTGCCTTGGGTCTTGGGCTCTGCCTAGATCCCAACCTCTAATAGCTCCACCTGCATTGCTTGTCCCTCTGGTTCTGCTTGGCCTGCTCACCAAAGGTTTACCTATCCTTCTATCGACTGTGCTGTGGCCCTGCATTCTGGTGATCCTGCTGGGGTTTCCTGCCATTTACTCTCTAGCTGCTCCTTTTCTTATCTCCTCTGTGGTGGTTCGCTCTTTCAGCACCTGCCTTGGTTAATGCTACTTTTCTGTGTTTTTTTGTATAGATGTTAATGTTTTGTATTTATGCTGTTGACTCTCTAGTAATGTATTTTTCTTTTATTGAAAAAGTGTTTAACAATTTGTTTTAAGAAAAAAATAAAATTATTTTTGTAATTCATTTAATTTTTTTGTAATTTTGTGAGTCCCAGGGGGGTAGAGTCCCAGGGGGGTAGAGTCCCAGGGGGGTAGAGTCCCAGGGGGGTAGAGTCCCAGGGGGGTAGAGTCCCAGGGGGGTAGAGTCCCAGGGGGGTAGAGTCCCAGGGGGGTAGAGTCCCAGGGGGGTAGAGTCCCAGGGGGGTAGAGTCCCAGGGGGGTAGAGTCCCAGGGGGGTAGAGTCCCAGGGGGGTAGAGTCCCAGGGGGGTAGAGTCCCAGGGGGGTAGAGTCCCAGGGGGGTAGAGTCCCAGGGGGGTAGAGTCCCAGGGGGGTAGAGTCCCAGGGGGGTAGAGTCCCAGGGGGGTAGAGTCCCAGGGGGGTAGAGTCCCAGGGGGGTAGAGTCCCAGGGGGGTAGAGTCCCAGGGGGGTAGAGTCCCAGGGGGGTAGAGTCCCAGGGGGGTAGAGTCCCAGGGGGGTAGAGTCCCAGGGGGGTAGAGTCCCAGGGGGGTAGAGTCCCAGGGGGGTAGAGTCCCAGGGGGGTAGAGTCCCAGGGGGGTAGAGTCCCAGGGGGGTAGAGTCCCAGGGGGGTAGAGTCCCAGGGGGGTAGAGTCCCAGGGGGGTAGAGTCCCAGGGGGGTAGAGTCCCAGGGGGGTAGAGTCCCAGGGGGGTAGAGTCCCAGGGGGGTAGAGTCCCAGGGGGGTAGAGTCCCAGGGGGGTAGAGTCCCAGGGGGGTAGAGTCCCAGGGGGGTAGAGTCCCAGGGGGGTAGAGTCCCAGGGGGGTAGAGTCCCAGGGGGGTAGAGTCCCAGGGGGGTAGAGTCCCAGGGGGGTAGAGTCCCAGGGGGGTAGAGTCCCAGGGGGGTAGAGTCCCAGGGGGGTAGAGTCCCAGGGGGGTAGAGTCCCAGGGGGGTAGAGTCCCAGGGGGGTAGAGTCCCAGGGGGGTAGAGTCCCAGGGGGGTAGAGTCCCAGGGGGGTAGAGTCCCAGGGGGGTAGAGTCCCAGGGGGGTAGAGTCCCAGGGGGGTAGAGTCCCAGGGGGGTAGAGTCCCAGGGGGGTAGAGTCCCAGGGGGGTAGAGTCCCAGGGGGGTAGAGTCCCAGGGGGGTAGAGTCCCAGGGGGGTAGAGTCCCAGGGGGGTAGAGTCCCAGGGGGGTAGAGTCCCAGGGGGGTAGAGTCCCAGGGGGGTAGAGTCCCAGGGGGGTAGAGTCCCAGGGGGGTAGAGTCCCAGGGGGTAGAGTCCCAGGGGGGTAGAGTCCCAGGGGGGTAGAGTCCCAGGGGGGTAGAGTCCCAGGGGGGTAGAGTCCCAGGGGGGTAGAGTCCCAGGGGGGTAGAGTCCCAGGGGGGTAGAGTCCCAGGGGGGTAGAGTCCCAGGGGGGTAGAGTCCCAGGGGGGTAGAGTCCCAGGGGGGTAGAGTCCCAGGGGGGTAGAGTCCCAGGGGGGTAGAGTCCCAGGGGGGTAGAGTCCCAGGGGGGTAGAGTCCCAGGGGGTAGAGTCCCAGGGGGGTAGAGTCCCAGGGGGGGTAGAGTCCCAGGGGGGTAGAGTCCCAGGGGGGTAGAGTCCCAGGGGGGTAGAGTCCCAGGGGGGTAGAGTCCCAGGGGGGTAGAGTCCCAGGGGGGTAGAGTCCCAGGGGGGTAGAGTCCCAGGGGGGTAGAGTCCCAGGGGGGTAGAGTCCCAGGGGGGTAGAGTCCCAGGGGG
>NC_138237.1:40537961-40700461 GCF_964197995.2 Scardinius erythrophthalmus | reverse complement strand
GTCTTTTTCAGTTTTGTACTATATTTGGTTGTGAACTGAAGTTTAACAGTTCTGAAAAGATTCTATAAATGTATAAATGTGTAAATTGTCCTGTAGGTTCATCGAGTTCTGCTGGTGTTTGTGTTTGAGTGTAAAATTAATTCATGTAATTTTAAAGGTGTCATCATTGAATGTGTTTAGTGCCAAAGCACCGATAATGATCCTCAGTTTCTCCCACACAGATGATGCTGATCAGTGTGTGAAGAGTGTAGAGAAACTGACTTTAGTGTGTGAAGAGTGTAGAGAAACTGACTTTAGTGTGTGAAGAGTGTAGAGAAACTGACTTTAGTGTGTGAAGTGTGTAGAGAAACTGACTTTAGTGTGTGAAGAGTGTAGAGAAACTGACTTTAGTGTGTGAAGAGTGTAGAGAATCTGACTTTAGTGTGTGAAGAGTGTAGAGAAACTGACTTTAGTGTGTGAAGTGTGTAGAGAAACTGACTTTAGTGTGTGAAGAGTGTAGAGAAACTGACTTTAGTGTGTGAAGAGTTAGAGAAACTGACTTTAGTGTGTGAAGAGTGTAGAGTAGTGTGTTAAGAGTGTAGAGAAACTGACTTTAGTGTGTGAAGAATGTAGAGAAACTGACTTTAGTGTGTGAAGAGTGTAGAGAAACTGACTTTAGTGTGTGAAGAATGTAGAGAAACTGACTTTAGTGTGTGAAGAGTGTAGAGAAACTGACTTTAGTATGTGAAGAGTGTAGAGAAACGTACTCGGTTACTAACGTAACCTCGGTTCTCTCTAGAAGAGGGAACGAGTACTGCGTTCGTAGAACGCTGCGGGAAAAGTCTCTTTTCACGAAATACTGAAGCAAAATTATCCTTAATTTTCATATTTGTAAAACGCATTGCAGCAGTGCACAGCCGTGGCGAGACGGCTCGCTCACTCATTGGCTGTTCTGCGGCAACTGCATGAGCCTATCGAGCGAGGGCTGATGCAATATCAGACCAATGAGAGCGCTTCGCGCGCTCCTCGTCACATCCCGCCGAAACGGGTGTGGCCATCCCCTATAAAAGGAGCTCGAGTAGGCTGATTCAACTGGTTTTCATCGCCGAAGCGAACCAGAGCGAACCGCGCGCACGGCAGGGAACGCAGTACTCGTTCCCTCTTCTAGAGAGAACCGAGGTTACGTTAGTAACCGAGTACGTTCTCTTACGAGAGTTCTCTCGTACTGCGTTCGTAGAACGCTGCGGGAACCACTTGTAAGACGCCGTGCGTGCTGGGATGAGAAAACACCGATCACTGGAAGCTAGTCCAGGTATACAGTGCATAATCACCCGGTAGACTTCGGAGAGTCTGGAGGGGGGGGGGGGACAACCACCCTCAGATAGCTGCGTCCTAAGACGCGATATAACATCACATAGGCAGGGGGAGGCCTGGCTAATGTGGGAAATGTGGGTCTTACGCAAATTTTTGCCCAGATATATGCGCCCCTAGGCGCGAAACAGCGCCACATAGGCAGGGGAAAAACCTGGCTGATGTGGGAGATGTGGGTCTTACGTAATTTCGCCCAATGGATGCGCCCTTAAGCGCGATACAACGTCACATAGGCAGGGAGAGCCTGGCTGATGTGGGAAATGTGGGACTTACACACTTTCGCCCAAATAGGTGCGTTCTAGACGCGATATAACATCACATAGGCAGGAGGGAGCCTGGCTAATGTGGGAAAACATGGGTCTTACACAATTCTGCCCAGAGAACTTCGGCGGCGCTGTGCGTCTGCGATATCAGTGCCGTGTTCAGACAGCTGACTCGAATACGCCGAAAACACTTGGCTTGCAAGTGCGGTGAAGTATTCGGTGGCGTTGTGCGCCTGCGAAATCAGTGTCGTGGTAGACAGCTGATACGGCTAAACCGAAAACAACCTGGCCTGCAAGGCGGGAACTTCTAGGTTGTAGAACCTTATGAATGTAGACGGCGAGGCCCAGCCCGCCGCCGTACATATTTCCTGTAAGGAAATCCCGCTAGACCAGGCCCACGATGAGGCAACGCCTCTCGTGGAATGCGCTCTAATGCCCAACGGGCACTGAAGGCCCTTGGCAGTATAAGCCATTGTTATGGCGTCAACCACCCATCTGGACAGGCTCTGTTTCGAAACAGCCGTTCCTTTGGAACGTCCACTGAACGAGACAAAGAGCTGCTCCGTCTGTCTGAAGGCAGCGGAGCGGGACACATAAGCTCTTAACGCCCTAACGGGGCAAAGACAGCTCGAGTCCCCTTCCTCGTTTGACCCCGGCAGGGCAGACAGGGAAATAACCTGAGCCCTAAACGGAGTGTTGAGGGATTTCGGCACGTAGCCGTGCTTAGGTTTGAGTATGACTTTGGAGTCATTGGGCCCAAACTCCAAGCACGTTGGACTCACAGAGAGCGCGTGCAGATCGCCTATGCGCTTCACCGAAGCGAGGGCCATCAAAAACACCGTTTTGAAAGACAGATGTTTGAGGCTAACAGATTGGATAGGCTCAAAGGGGGGGCCTTTCATGGCTGCCAAGACCGTAGAAAGGTCCCACACCGGGACTGAGGGAGGTCTGGGGGGATTCAGCCTCCTAGCTCCCCTGAGGAAGCGGATGACTAAATCGTTCCTACCCAGTGACTGGCCTGGCGTTGCTGTCGAGCACGCTGCGATAGCCGCCACATAGACTTTGAGCGTGGAAGGGGATCTGCCCTTATCCAACAGCTCTTGTAGGAAGGAGAGAACCTCCGTCACCTCACACTCGAGGGGTGACAGGCCCCGAGCTGTACACCAGCTGGAGAAAACCGACCACTTCGAGGCATAAAGCCGCCTGGTGGAAGGCGCTCTAGCCTGAGTGATGGTGTTCAGCACTCCATCCGTGAGGCTAACGGGTAACCGTTGAACGTCCACGCATGAAGGGACCACAGCTCTGGGTGTGGGTGCCAAATCGAGCCCCTGGCCTGCGAGAGGAGATCTCTCCTCAATGGCACTGGCCATGGAGCGGAGTCTGCTAACTGCATCAGGACTGGAAACCAGGCTTGGTTGTCCCAGAACGGTGCTATAAGCAGTACTGGGCATTTCACTTCCCTGACTCGCTCCAGCACCTGAGGTAGGAGGGAGACTGGGGGAAACGCGTATAGCGGGCAGTGCGGCCACTTGTGGGACAGCGCGCTGTCGTTCTTTGAAAAGAACACGGGGCAATGAGCGTTTTCTGGGGACGCGAATAGGTCCACCTCCGCTCTGCCGAATCTCTGCCACAACAGCCGGACTGTTTGTGGGTGTAGAGACCATTCGCCTGTGGGAACATTGTTCCTGGACAGTCTGTCTGGACCCAGGTTGAGTGTCCCGGGCACATGCACCGCTCTCAGCGAGCTCAGGTTGCGCTGAGCCCATATTAGGAGGCGCTCGGCCAGCCTGTAAAGGGAACTGGAACCGAGGCCGCCTTGGCGATTTATGTAGGACACCACGGCCGTGTTGTCCGAGCGGACTACGACGTGTTGGTCCTTGATGTGGGGACAAAAGCGCGTCAGCGCGTTGTGAACTGCTAGCATTTCCAGGCAGTTGATATGATGGAGCTTTTCTCGTTCTGACCAGAGGCCAAAGAACGGCCTGCCCTCGAGCAGCGCTCCCCATCCCGAGGTGGATGCGTCCGTAGACACCACTTTCACTCTCGAGGAAGTCCCCAGGCTTACACCTGAACGGTACCAATCGCCCGCCGCCCATGGTCTCAGGGCTGCTGCGCAGTCTTGATCGACTTTGAGGCGCAATCGGCTGAGTGCCCACGCTCCGCGTGGCACTCGCGCTTTCAACCAGAACTGCAGAGGGCGCATGCGAAGCAGGCCCAACTGGAGAACTGATGATGCTGAGGCCATGAGGCCCAGCATCCTCTGAAAACGTTTGAGCGGGATAATCGCACCGCAGCGGAAGGACCTCGCTGCGTGCTGTATGCGCAGCGCGCGCTGTTGTGACAGCCGCGCCGTCATAGAACGAGAGTCCAGAACGATGCCCAGAAACGAAATAGTTTGGCTGGGGTTCAAGGAGCTCTTCGTCCAATTGATCGTGATACCAAGATTCTCGAGGTGATCGAGTAACATGGTTCTGTGCTCCACGAGCTGAGATCGTGATTGAGCTATGATCAGCCAGTCGTCCAAATAGTTCAGCACTCGCATGCCCCTGAGTCTGAGGGGGGCGAGCGCTGCGTCCATGCACTTCGTAAATGTACGGGGTGCCAGGGACAAGCCGAATGGCAGGACTGTATACTGGTATGCCCGACCCTCGAAGGCGAATCTCAAGAATCGCCTGTGGCGTGACGCTATCTGTATTTGGAAATACGCGTCCTTTAGATCTATCGACATAAACCAGTCTTCTCGGCGAATGTGCGCGAGGATTTTGCTGGTTGTGAGCATTTTGAAACTGCGTTTCACTAAAGCTCTGTTTAGTCGTCTTAGATCTAGTATGGGTCTGATACCACCGTCCTTTTTGGGGACTAGGAAGTATCTGCTGTATAGCCCCCCTTCGCTTTGAGCTTGGGATACATGTTGTATCGCCCCTTTGCTCAACAGTTTTGATATTTCGGCGCGAAGCAGGTGTGCTACTTCTGAATTCACCGTAGTTTCGACGCGCGCTGTGAAGCGTGGAGGGCGCCGACAAAACTGTAGCGAGAAGCCTCTCTTTATAATGTCTAGCACCCAGTCCGAAACTCCTGGAAGCGCGGCCCATGCGTCTGCATGGCCGGCTAGGGGTTGGATGCGAAGCGCGCTCTGTTCGCTGTGCGACGGCGGCGCTTCGGGGCGCGCTAGCATAGGCGTTACGCCTGTGACATTTGAGGCGGGGAGCGCGCATAATACAGCGGGCAACACGCTCATCCTCGACCCCGCTACAGTGTTTATCTGAACGAGGGAGGTCTGAGAAGGTCTCATGGGACTCATGCAGCCTACAAGTGAACGTGGGCGGGGACCGGGCACGTTTACTGCTTTGGCCGCGCTGTCTGCTTGAACAGAGCGGGTGCTCACAGGTCCCGTTTTTACAGGGAGCCTGTGGCTTGCCAGACATAGCGCTTGTGGGCACTGGGAAGTGGGCACTTTGACTATGTTTGTGGCGCGATCGAACTGCGTCGATCTTATGAGTACGGGCCCTGTGTGCAGGGCTGTGCTTGTGTGTAGGGATGGGCACAGGGAAGTGGGCATCAACACTACATTTATAGCACCGTCGGCCTTGGCCGGGACACCAGAAAATACACTCTTTTCGGGATTTATCTGGGTAGCCGTAAAAACGGCTTTTGTGTGCAGGCAAGCGGGCAGCTGTGCGGGCTTGTGCTCTGCTGAGAACGCTGAAGCAGTCGCAATTCCTGGGACTGAGACAGCGGTGCGCTTTGGTGAGGGCCCGGTCGCAACGGGGCTTACACACCTGCGCTTTCCTAGGCGTGCTAGGACTTCTTTGGGGCTTCCGGCTTCAACACAACCCTTGGTCGCGGCCCGCGGTGAGTGGGGCGGCGGCTGGTAGAGCGAGAGCGAGGGCGTGAGCTGCGCTGCTGTCGCTGAGAGGGGGCGGCCGGAGGCTGAGGCTGTGAGCTCCAAAGGGCCTGTTTCTCACGGCCCGCTGCGGAACTGGAGCGCTTCGGCAGGAAGTGCTTGAATGCCTGTGACGCTTTCTGGGCTTCGGAAAATCTCTCCACGAACTCGGAGAGAGAAGATCCAAAGAGGCCAGCGGAGGATAGCGGGGCGTCGAGGAACGCGTTGCGCTCTGCATCAGCCATCTCCGTGAGCGTCAGCCACAAATGCCTCTCGGCTACGGTAGCGGAAGCCATACAGCGTCCCATGGCTTGTGCTGCAGCCTTGGTAGCGCGGAGGGAGAGATCCGACGCGCTTCTCAGGTCCGTGATGCAGATAGCTTCAGGTCCTATCTCGTCCAGTTTGCGGAGGAGATCGCCTTGGAACACCTGAAGCGTGGCCATGGTGTGCAGGGCCGATGCCGCCTGCCCAGCGGCGGAGAAGATCCGCGCGAGCAGCGACGACGTCATGCGGCAGGCTTTCGACGGCAGCACTGGCTTAGTCCGCCGTCCAGCAGAGGGCGGGCAAAGGTGGGCTGCTATCGCCTGTTCCACCGGCGGCAGGGTGAGGTAGCCTCGATCCTGAGCATTATCCAGGGAGGAAAATGCTGGGGATACAGACGAACGTGTTCGTGCAGAAAAGGGAGCGTTCCAGGCCTTCGCCACTTCTTCATGAAGCTCAGGAAGAAACGGAGCGGGCTTAGACACAGGAGAAGAACGCTCACCAGGGAGGAAGCTACCATCAAGCCGGGTGCGCGAGGGGAGTTCCGGTGCAGACCACTCGAGGCCGAGGCTCGCCGCGGCCAACGCGAGTACTCGCATGAGCTCCCTCTCGATGCTAGCTCTAGCCGAGGGCTTTCGGGCAGGAGGCGTGAGATCCGCAGAGCTCGCCCAGTCCTCACTGCCTGAAGCTAGCAGAGAGCAGGAATCCTTATCGACCGACTCGGCTTCAGAAACAACTTCCTCAGATGAAGCGGCGGCAGACTGCGGGCGCTGAGCATCGGGAAGTGCTCCGGGGGAAGCCGGCGAAGCTGGCGGGCGAGCCGGCGAGCTTTGTCGGGAAGAGGAGGGTTCCGGGGCCCGCTGCGAGCGGCGCTTCTTGCGGCGCGGCACCGCGGCGGGGGGCGCAGGCTCGGAGAAATGTGCCAGGCGAGTCCGCAGAGTCACCATCGGCAAAAGCTCGCAGTGAGGGCAGCCGCCGTCAGCGAGCGCGAGCGCTGCGTGATCTTCGCCCAGGCAGGAGACGCAAATAACGTGGCGGTCTCCCTCGGTGAGCGGGGCTCGGCACGAGCCACAGGATGGCATCTTGATAAAGACGCGGCTCTTTTAGGGGTGAGTGTTCGGGGAACACTGCACACACACACACAGAACAGAGCAGATAAAGGATATGAAGCGCCGGAAAGCGCAGCAGGTACGGCAGTAGAGGCGGCGAAGGCCAGCGGCTTCAAGGGCTCGTCCCGCTGAAAAGCTTGCCTCGACGACGCTTGCTTCTCCGTGATCCAGCGATGCGTGAGCTTCGCTGAAGAGATGAAAATCAGTTGAATCAGCCTACTCGAGCTCCTTTTATAGGGGATGGCCACACCCGTTTCGGCGGGATGTGACGAGGAGCGCGCGAAGCGCTCTCATTGGTCTGATATTGCATCAGCCCTCGCTCGATAGGCTCATGCAGTTGCCGCAGAACAGCCAATGAGTGAGCGAGCCGTCTCGCCACGGCTGTGCACTGCTGCAATGCGTTTTACAAATATGAAAATTAAGGATAATTTTGCTTCAGTATTTCGTGAAAAGAGACTTTTCCCGCAGCGTTCTACGAACGCAGTACGAGAGAACTCTCGTAAGAGAACTGACTTTAGTGTGTGAAGTGTGTAGAGAAACTGACTTTAGTGTGTGAAGTGTGTAGAGAAACTGACTTTAGTGTGTGAAGAGTGTAGAGAAACTGACTTTAGTGTGTGAAGAGTGTAGAGAAACTAACTTTAGTGTGTGAAGTGTGTAGAGAAACTGACTTTAGTGTGTGAAGTGTGTAGAGAAACTGACTTTAGTGTGTGAAGAGTGTAGAGAAACTGACTTTAGTGTGTGAAGTGTGTAGAGAAACTGACTTTAGTGTGTGAAGGGAGAAGAGAATCTGACTTTAGTGTGTGAAGGGAGAAGAGAATCTGACTTTAGTGTGTGAAGAGTGTAGAGAATCTGACTTTAGTGTGTGAAGGGAGAAGAGAATCTGACTTTAGTGTGTGAAGGGAGAAGAGAATCTGACTTTAGTGTGTGAAGGGAGAAGAGAAACTGACTTTAGTGTGTGAAGAGTGTAGAGAATCTGACTTTAGTGTGTGAAGGGAGAAGAGAATCTGACTTTAGTGTGTGAAGGGAGAAGAGAATCTGACTTTAGTGTGTGAAGGGAGAAGAGAAACTGACTTTAGTGTGTTAAGAGTGTAGAGAAACTGACTTTAGTGTGTGAAGTGTGTAGAGAAACTGACTTTAGTGTGTGAAGAGTGTAGAGAATCTGACTTTAGTGTGTGAAGGGAGAAGAGAAACTGACTTTAGTGTGTCAAGAGTGTAGAGAATCTGACTTTAGTGCGTGAAGGGAGAAGAGAAACTGACTTTAGTGTGTTAAGAGTGTAGAGAAACTGACTTTAGTGTGTTAAGAGTGAAGAGAAACTGACTTTAGTGTGTGAAGTGTGTAGAGAATCTGACTTTAGTGTGTGAAGAGTGTAGAGAAACTGACTTTAGTGTGTGAAGAGTTAGAGAAACTGACTTTAGTGTGTGAAGAGTGTAGAGTAGTGTGTTAAGAGTGTAGAGAAACTGACTTTAGTGTGTGAAGAGTGTAGAGAAACTGACTTTAGTGTGTGAAGAGTGTAGAGAAACTGACTTTAGTGTGTGAAGAGTGTAGAGAAACTGACTTTAGTGTGTGAAGTGTGTAGAGAAACTGACTTTAGTGTGTGAAGTGTGTAGAGAAACTGACTTTAGTGTGTGAAGTGTGTAGAGAAACTGACTTTAGTGTGTGAAGAGTGAGGAGAAACTGACTTTAGTGTGTGAAGAGTGTAGAGAAACTGACTTTAGTGTGTGAAGTGTGTAGAGAAACTGACTTTAGTGTGTGAAGAGTGTAGAGAAACTGACTTTAGTGTGTGAAGAGTTAGAGAAACTGACTTTAGTGTGTGAAGAGTGTAGAGTAGTGTGTTAAGAGTGTAGAGAAACTGACTTTAGTGTGTGAAGAGTGTAGAGAAACTGACTTTAGTGTGTGAAGAGTGTAGAGAAACTGACTTTAGTGTGTGAAGAGTGTAGAGAAACTGACTTTAGTGTGTGAAGAGTGTAGAGAAACAGACTTTAGTGTGTGAAGAGTGCAGAGAAACTGACTTTAGTGTGTGAAGTGTGTAGAGAAACTGACTTTAGTGTGTGAAGAGTGTAGAGAAACTGACTTTAGTGTGTGAAGTGTGTAGAGAAACTGACTTTAGTGTGTGAAGAGTGTAGAGAAACTGACTTTAGTATGTGAAGAGAGTAGAGAAACTGACTTTAGTGTGTGAAGTGTGTAGAGAAACTGACTTTAGTGTGTGAAGAGTGTAGAGAAACTGACTTTAGTGTGTGAAGAGTGTAGAGAAACTGACTTTAGTGTGTGAAGAGTGTAGAGAAACTGACTTTAGTGTGTGAAGTGTGTAGAGAAACTGACTTTAGTGTGTGAAGAGTGTAGAGAAACTGACTTTAGTGTGTGAAGAGTGTAGAGAAACTGACTTTAGTATGTGAAGAGTGTAGAGAAACTGACTTTAGTGTGTGAAGTGTGTAGAGAAACTGACTTTAGTGTGTGAAGTGTGTAGAGAAACTGACTTTAGTGTGTGAAGAGTGTAGAGAAACTGACTTTAGTGTGTGAAGAGTGTAGAGAAACTAACTTTAGTGTGTGAAGTGTGTAGAGAAACTGACTTTAGTGTGTGAAGTGTGTAGAGAAACTGACTTTAGTGTGTGAAGAGTGTAGAGAAACTGACTTTAGTGTGTGAAGTGTGTAGAGAAACTGACTTTAGTGTGTGAAGTGTGTAGAGAAACTGACTTTAGTGTGTGAAGGGAGAAGAGAATCTGACTTTAGTGTGTGAAGGGAGAAGAGAAACTGACTTTAGTGTGTGAAGAGTGTAGAGAATCTGACTTTAGTGTGTGAAGGGAGAAGAGAATCTGACTTTAGTGTGTGAAGGGAGAAGAGAAACTGACTTTAGTGTGTTAAGAGTGTAGAGAAACTGACTTTAGTGTGTGAAGTGTGTAGAGAAACTGACTTTAGTGTGTGAAGAGTGTAGAGAATCTGACTTTAGTGTGTGAAGGGAGAAGAGAAACTGACTTTAGTGTGTTAAGAGTGTAGAGAATCTGACTTTAGTGTGTGAAGGGAGAAGAGAAACTGACTTTAGTGTGTTAAGAGTGAAGAGAAACTGACTTTAGTGTGTGAAGTGTGTAGAGAAACTGACTTTAGTGTGTGAAGAGTGTAGAGAATCTGACTTTAGTGTGTGAAGGGAGAAGAGAAACTGACTTTAGTGTGTTAAGAGTGTAGAGAATCTGACTTTAGTATGTGAAGGGAGAAGAGAAACTGACTTTAGTGTGTGAAGAGTGTAGAGAATCTGACTTTAGTGTGTGAAGAGTGTAGAGAATCTGACTTTAGTGTGTGAAGTGTGTAGAGAAACTGACTTTAGTGTGTGAAGAGTGTAGAGAAACTGACTTTAGTGTGTGAAGAGTGTAGAGAAACTGACTGTAGTGTGTGAAGAGTGTAGAGAAACTGACTTTAGTGTGTGAAGAGTGTAGAGAAACTGACTGTAGTGTGTGAAGAGAGAAGAGAAACTGACTAGTGTGTTAAGAGTGTAGAGAAACTGACTTTAGTGTGTTAAGAGTGTAGAGAAACTGACTTTAGTGTGTGAAGTGTGTAGAGAAACTGACTTTAGTGTGTTAAGAGTGTAGAGAATCTGACTTTAGTGTGTGAAGTGTGTAGAGAAACTGACTTTAGTGTGTGAAGAGTGTAGAGAAACTGACTTTAGTGTGTGAAGAGTGTAGAGAAACTGACTTTAGTGTGTGAAGTGTGTAGAGAAACTGACTTTAGTGTGTTAAGAGTGTAGAGAATCTGACTTTAGTGTGTGAAGTGTGTAGAGAAACTGACTTTAGTGTGTGAAGAGTGTAGAGAAACTGACTTTAGTGTGTGAAGAGTGTAGAAAATCTGACTTTAGTGTGTTAAGAGTGTAGAGAAACTGACTTTAGTGTGTGAAGAGTGTAGAAAATCTGACTTTAGTGTGTGAAGAGTGTAGAGAAACTGACTTTAGTGTGTGAAGTGTGTAGAGAAACTGACTTTAGTGTGTTAAGAGTGTAGAGAATCTGACTTTAGTGTGTGAAGTGTGTAGAGAAACTGACTTTAGTGTGTTAAGAGTGTAGAGAAACTGACTTTAGTGTGTGAAGAGTGTAGAAAATCTGACTTTAGTGTGTTAAGAGTGTAGAGAAACTGACTTTAGTGTGTGAAGAGTGTAGAAAATCTGACTTTAGTGTGTGAAGAGTGTAGAGAAACTGACTTTAGTGTGTGAAGTGTGTAGAGAAACTGTCTTTAGTGTGTGAAGAGTGTAGAGAAACTGACTTTAGTGTGTGAAGAGTGTAGAGAATCTGACTTTAGTGTGTGAAGAGTGTAGAGAAACTGACTTTAGTGTGTGAAGTGTGTAGAGAAACTGACTTTAGTGTGTGAAGAGTGTAGAGAAACTGACTTTAGTGTGTGAAGAGTTAGAGAAACTGACTTTAGTGTGTGAAGAGTGTAGAGTAGTGTGTTAAGAGTGTAGAGAAACTGACTTTAGTGTGTGAAGAGTGTAGAGAAACTGACTTTAGTGTGTGAAGAGTGTAGAGAAACTGACTTTAGTGTGTGAAGAGTGTAGAGAAACTGACTTTAGTGTGTGAAGTGTGTAGAGAAACTGACTTTAGTGTGTGAAGAGTGTAGAGAAACTGACTTTAGTGTGTGAAGAGTGTAGAGAAACTGACTTTAGTATGTGAAGAGTGTAGAGAAACTGACTTTAGTGTGTGAAGTGTGTAGAGAAACTGACTTTAGTGTGTGAAGTGTGTAGAGAAACTGACTTTAGTGTGTGAAGAGTGTAGAGAAACTGACTTTAGTGTGTGAAGAGTGTAGAGAAACTAACTTTAGTGTGTGAAGTGTGTAGAGAAACTGACTTTAGTGTGTGAAGTGTGTAGAGAAACTGACTTTAGTGTGTGAAGAGTGTAGAGAAACTGACTTTAGTGTGTGAAGAGTGTAGAGAAACTGACTTTAGTGTGTGAAGTGTGTAGAGAAACTGACTTTAGTGTGTGAAGTGTGTAGAGAAACTGACTTTAGTGTGTGAAGGGAGAAGAGAATCTGACTTTAGTGTGTGAAGGGAGAAGAGAAACTGACTTTAGTGTGTAAAGAGTGTAGAGAATCTGACTTTAGTGTGTGAAGGGAGAAGAGAATCTGACTTTAGTGTGTGAAGGGAGAAGAGAAACTGACTTTAGTGTGTTAAGAGTGTAGAGAAACTGACTTTAGTGTGTGAAGTGTGTAGAGAAACTGACTTTAGTGTGTGAAGAGTGTAGAGAATCTGACTTTAGTGTGTGAAGGGAGAAGAGAAACTGACTTTAGTGTGTTAAGAGTGTAGAGAATCTGACTTTAGTGTGTGAAGGGAGAAGAGAAACTGACTTTAGTGTGTTATGAGTGAAGAGAAACTGACTTTAGTGTGTGAAGTGTGTAGAGAATCTGACTTTAGTGTGTGAAGAGTGTAGAGAAACTGACTTTAGTGTGTGAAGAGTTAGAGAAACTGACTTTAGTGTGTGAAGAGTGTAGAGTAGTGTGTTAAGAGTGTAGAGAAACTGACTTTAGTGTGTGAAGAGTGTAGAGAAACTGACTTTAGTGTGTGAAGAGTGTAGAGAAACTCACTTTAGTGTGTGAAGAGTGTAGAGAAACTGACTTTAGTGTGTGAAGAGTGTAGAGAAACTGACTTTAGTGTGTGAAGAGTGTAGAGTAGTGTGTTAAGAGTGTAGAGAAACTGACTTTAGTGTGTGAAGAGTGTAGAGAAACTCACTTTAGTGTGTGAAGAGTGTAGAGAAACTGACTTTAGTGTGTGAAGAGTGTAGAGAATCTGACTTTAGTGTGTGAAGAGTGTAGAGAAACTGACTTTAGTGTGTGAAGAGTTAGAGAAACTGACTTTAGTGTGTGAAGAGTGTAGAGTAGTGTGTTAAGAGTGTAGAGAAACTGACTTTAGTGTGTGAAGAGTGTAGAGAAACTGACTTTAGTGTGTGAAGAGTGTAGAGAAACTCACTTTAGTGTGTGAAGAGTGTAGAGAAACTGACTTTAGTGTGTGAAGAGTGTAGAGAAACTGACTTTAGTGTGTGAAGAGTGTAGAGTAGTGTGTTAAGAGTGTAGAGAAACTGACTTTAGTGTGTGAAGAGTGTAGAGAAACTCACTTTAGTGTGTGAAGAGTGTAGAGAAACTGACTTTAGTGTGTGAAGAGTTAGAGAAACTGACTTTAGTGTGTGAAGAGTGTAGAGTAGTGTGTTAAGAGTGTAGAGAAACTGACTTTAGTGTGTGAAGAGTGTAGAGAAACTGACTTTAGTGTGTGAAGAGTGTAGAGAAACTCACTTTAGTGTGTGAAGAGTGTAGAGAAACTGACTTTAGTGTGTGAAGAGTGTAGAGAAACTGACTTTAGTGTGTGAAGAGTGTAGAGAAACTGACTTTAGTGTGTGAAGTGTGTAGAGAAACTGACTTTAGTGTGTGAAGTGTGTAGAGAAACTGACTTTAGTGTGTGAAGGGAGAAGAGAATCTGACTTTAGTGTGTGAAGGGAGAAGAGAAACTGACTTTAGTGTGTAAAGAGTGTAGAGAATCTGACTTTAGTGTGTGAAGGGAGAAGAGAATCTGACTTTAGTGTGTGAAGGGAGAAGAGAAACTGACTTTAGTGTGTTAAGAGTGTAGAGAAACTGACTTTAGTGTGTGAAGAGTGTAGAGAATCTGACTTTAGTGTGTGAAGGGAGAAGAGAAACTGACTTTAGTGTGTTAAGAGTGAAGAGAAACTGACTTTAGTGTGTGAAGAGTGTAGAGAATCTGACTTTAGTGTGTGAAGGGAGAAGAGAAACTGACTTTAGTGTGTAAAGAGTGTAGAGAATCTGACTTTAGTGTGTGAAGGGAGAAGAGAATCTGACTTTAGTGTGTGAAGGGAGAAGAGAAACTGACTTTAGTGTGTTAAGAGTGTAGAGAATCTGATTTTAGTGTGTGAAGGGAGAAGAGAATCTGACTTTAGTGTGTGAAGGGAGAAGAGAAACTGACTTTAGTGTGTTAAGAGTGTAGAGAAACTGACTTTAGTGTGTGAAGAGTGTAGAGAATCTGACTTTAGTGTGTGAAGGGAGAAGAGAAACTGACTTTAGTGTGTTAAGAGTGAAGAGAAACTGACTTTAGTGTGTGAAGAGTGTAGAGTAGTGTGTTAAGAGTGTAGAGAAACTGACTTTAGTGTGTGAAGAGTGTAGAGAAACTGACTTTAGTGTGTGAAGAGTGTAGAGAAACTGACTTTAGTGTGTGAAGAGTGTAGAGAAACTGACTTTAGTGTGTGAAGAGTGTAGAGAAACTGACTTTAGTGTGTGAAGTGTGTAGAGAAACTGACTTTAGTGTGTGAAGTGTGTAGAGAAACTGACTTTAGTGTGTGAAGTGTGTAGAGAAACTGACTTTAGTGTGTGAAGTGTGTAGAGAAACTGACTTTAGTGTGTGAAGAGTGAGGAGAAACTGACTTTAGTGTGTGAAGAGTGTAGAGAAACTGACTTTAGTGTGTGAAGTGTGTAGAGAAACTGACTTTAGTGTGTGAAGAGTGTAGAGAAACTGACTTTAGTGTGTGAAGAGTTAGAGAAACTGACTTTAGTGTGTGAAGAGTGTAGAGTAGTGTGTTAAGAGTGTAGAGAAACTGACTTTAGTGTGTGAAGAGTGTAGAGAAACTGACTTTAGTGTGTGAAGAGTGTAGAGAAACTGACTTTAGTGTGTGAAGAGTGTAGAGAAACTGACTTTAGTGTGTGAAGAGTGTAGAGAAACAGACTTTAGTGTGTGAAGAGTGCAGAGAAACTGACTTTAGTGTGTGAAGTGTGTAGAGAAACTGACTTTAGTGTGTGAAGAGTGTAGAGAAACTGACTTTAGTGTGTGAAGTGTGTAGAGAAACTGACTTTAGTGTGTGAAGAGTGTAGAGAAACTGACTTTAGTATGTGAAGAGAGTAGAGAAACTGACTTTAGTGTGTGAAGAGTGTAGAGAAACTGACTTTAGTGTGTGAAGAGTGTAGAGAAACTGACTTTAGTGTGTGAAGAGTGTAGAGAAACTGACTTTAGTGTGTGAAGTGTGTAGAGAAACTGACTTTAGTGTGTGAAGAGTGTAGAGAAACTGACTTTAGTGTGTGAAGAGTGTAGAGAAACTGACTTTAGTATGTGAAGAGTGTAGAGAAACTGACTTTAGTGTGTGAAGTGTGTAGAGAAACTGACTTTAGTGTGTGAAGTGTGTAGAGAAACTGACTTTAGTGTGTGAAGAGTGTAGAGAAACTGACTTTAGTGTGTGAAGAGTGTAGAGAAACTAACTTTAGTGTGTGAAGTGTGTAGAGAAACTGACTTTAGTGTGTGAAGTGTGTAGAGAAACTGACTTTAGTGTGTGAAGAGTGTAGAGAAACTGACTTTAGTGTGTGAAGTGTGTAGAGAAACTGACTTTAGTGTGTGAAGTGTGTAGAGAAACTGACTTTAGTGTGTGAAGGGAGAAGAGAATCTGACTTTAGTGTGTGAAGGGAGAAGAGAAACTGACTTTAGTGTGTGAAGAGTGTAGAGAATCTGACTTTAGTGTGTGAAGGGAGAAGAGAATCTGACTTTAGTGTGTGAAGGGAGAAGAGAAACTGACTTTAGTGTGTTAAGAGTGTAGAGAAACTGACTTTAGTGTGTGAAGTGTGTAATGAAACTGACTTTAGTGTGTGAAGAGTGTAGAGAATCTGACTTTAGTGTGTGAAGGGAGAAGAGAAACTGACTTTAGTGTGTTAAGAGTGTAGAGAATCTGACTTTAGTGTGTGAAGGGAGAAGAGAAACTGACTTTAGTGTGTTAAGAGTGAAGAGAAACTGACTTTAGTGTGTGAAGTGTGTAGAGAATCTGACTTTAGTGTGTTAAGAGTGTAGAGAATCTGACTTAAGTGTGTTAAGAGTGTAGAGAAACTGACTTTAGTGTGTGAAGAGTGTAGAGAAACTGACTTTAGTGTGTGAAGGGAGAAGAGAAACTGACTTCAGTGTGTTAAGAGTGTAGAGAATCTGACTTTAGTATGTGAAGGGAGAAGAGAAACTGACTTTAGTGTGTGAAGAGTGTAGAGAATCTGACTTTAGTGTGTGAAGAGTGTAGAGAATCTGACTTTAGTGTGTGAAGTGTGTAGAGAAACTGACTTTAGTGTGTGAAGAGTGTAGAGAAACTGACTTTAGTGTGTGAAGAGTGTAGAGAAACTGACTGTAGTGTGTGAAGAGTGTAGAGAAACTGACTTTAGTGTGTGAAGAGTGTAGAGAAACTGACTGTAGTGTGTGAAGAGAGAAGAGAAACTGACTAGTGTGTTAAGAGTGTAGAGAAACTGACTTTAGTGTGTTAAGAGTGTAGAGAAACTGACTTTAGTGTGTGAAGTGTGTAGAGAAACTGACTTTAGTGTGTTAAGAGTGTAGAGAATCTGACTTTAGTGTGTGAAGTGTGTAGAGAAACTGACTTTAGTGTGTGAAGAGTGTAGAGAAACTGACTTTAGTGTGTGAAGAGTGTAGAGAAACTGACTTTAGTGTGTGAAGAGTGTAGAGAAACTGACTTTAGTGTGTGAAGTGTGTAGAGAAACTGACTTTAGTGTGTTAAGAGTGTAGAGAATCTGACTTTAGTGTGTGAAGTGTGTAGAGAAACTGACTTTAGTGTGTGAAGAGTGTAGAGAAACTGACTTTAGTGTGTGAAGAGTGTAGAAAATCTGACTTTAGTGTGTTAAGAGTGTAGAGAAACTGACTTTAGTGTGTGAAGAGTGTAGAAAATCTGACTTTAGTGTGTGAAGAGTGTAGAGAAACTGACTTTAGTGTGTGAAGTGTGTAGAGAAACTGACTTTAGTGTGTTAAGAGTGTAGAGAATCTGACTTTAGTGTGTGAAGTGTGTAGAGAAACTGACTTTAGTGTGTTAAGAGTGTAGAGAAACTGACTTTAGTGTGTGAAGAGTGTAGAAAATCTGACTTTAGTGTGTTAAGAGTGTAGAGAAACTGACTTTAGTGTGTGAAGAGTGTAGAAAATCTGACTTTAGTGTGTGAAGAGTGTAGAGAAACTGACTTTAGTGTGTGAAGTGTGTAGAGAAACTGACTTTAGTGTGTGAAGAGTGTAGAGAAACTGACTTTAGTGTGTGAAGAGTGTAGAGAATCTGACTTTAGTGTGTGAAGAGTGTAGAGAAACTGACTTTAGTGTGTGAAGTGTGTAGAGAAACTGACTTTAGTGTGTGAAGAGTGTAGAGAAACTGACTTTAGTGTGTGAAGAGTTAGAGAAACTGACTTTAGTGTGTGAAGAGTGTAGAGTAGTGTGTTAAGAGTGTAGAGAAACTGACTTTAGTGTGTGAAGAGTGTAGAGAAACTGACTTTAGTGTGTGAAGAGTGTAGAGAAACTGACTTTAGTGTGTGAAGAGTGTAGAGAAACTGACTTTAGTGTGTGAAGTGTGTAGAGAAACTGACTTTAGTGTGTGAAGGGAGAAGAGAATCTGACTTTAGTGTGTGAAGGGAGAAGAGAAACTGACTTTAGTGTGTAAAGAGTGTAGAGAATCTGACTTTAGTGTGTGAAGGGAGAAGAGAATCTGACTTTAGTGTGTGAAGGGAGAAGAGAAACTGACTTTAGTGTGTTAAGAGTGTAGAGAAACTGACTTTAGTGTGTGAAGTGTGTAGAGAAACTGACTTTAGTGTGTGAAGAGTGTAGAGAATCTGACTTTAGTGTGTGAAGGGAGAAGAGAAACTGACTTTAGTGTGTTAAGAGTGTAGAGAATCTGACTTTAGTGTGTGAAGGGAGAAGAGAAACTGACTTTAGTGTGTTAAGAGTGAAGAGAAACTGACTTTAGTGTGTGAAGTGTGTAGAGAATCTGACTTTAGTGTGTGAAGAGTGTAGAGAAACTGACTTTAGTGTGTGAAGAGTTAGAGAAACTGACTTTAGTGTGTGAAGAGTGTAGAGTAGTGTGTTAAGAGTGTAGAGAAACTGACTTTAGTGTGTGAAGAGTGTAGAGAAACTGACTTTAGTGTGTGAAGAGTGTAGAGAAACTCACTTTAGTGTGTGAAGAGTGTAGAGAAACTGACTTTAGTGTGTGAAGAGTGTAGAGAAACTGACTTTAGTGTGTGAAGAGTGTAGAGTAGTGTGTTAAGAGTGTAGAGAAACTGACTTTAGTGTGTGAAGAGTGTAGAGAAACTCACTTTAGTGTGTGAAGAGTGTAGAGAAACTGACTTTAGTGTGTGAAGAGTTAGAGAAACTGACTTTAGTGTGTGAAGAGTGTAGAGTAGTGTGTTAAGAGTGTAGAGAAACTGACTTTAGTGTGTGAAGAGTGTAGAGAAACTGACTTTAGTGTGTGAAGAGTGTAGAGAAACTCACTTTAGTGTGTGAAGAGTGTAGAGAAACTGACTTTAGTGTGTGAAGAGTGTAGAGAAACTGACTTTAGTGTGTGAAGAGTGTAGAGAAACTGACTTTAGTGTGTGAAGTGTGTAGAGAAACTGACTTTAGTGTGTGAAGTGTGTAGAGAAACTGACTTTAGTGTGTGAAGGGAGAAGAGAATCTGACTTTAGTGTGTGAAGGGAGAAGAGAAACTGACTTTAGTGTGTAAAGAGTGTAGAGAATCTGACTTTAGTGTGTGAAGGGAGAAGAGAATCTGACTTTAGTGTGTGAAGGGAGAAGAGAAACTGACTTTAGTGTGTTAAGAGTGTAGAGAAACTGACTTTAGTGTGTGAAGAGTGTAGAGAAACTGACTTTAGTGTGTGAAGGGAGAAGAGAAACTGACTTTAGTGTGTTAAGAGTGAAGAGAAACTGACTTTAGTGTGTGAAGAGTGTAGAGAATCTGACTTTAGTGTGTGAAGGGAGAAGAGAAACTGACTTTAGTGTGTAAAGAGTGTAGAGAATCTGACTTTAGTGTGTGAAGGGAGAAGAGAATCTGACTTTAGTGTGTGAAGGGAGAAGAGAAACTGACTTTAGTGTGTTAAGAGTGTAGAGAATCTGACTTTAGTGTGTGAAGGGAGAAGAGAATCTGACTTTAGTGTGTGAAGGGAGAAGAGAAACTGACTTTAGTGTGTTAAGAGTGTAGAGAAACTGACTTTAGTGTGTGAAGAGTGTAGAGTAGTGTGTTAAGAGTGTAGAGAAACTGACTTTAGTGTGTGAAGAGTGTAGAGAAACTGACTTTAGTGTGTGAAGAGTGTAGAGAAACTGACTTTAGTGTGTGAAGAGTGTAGAGAAACTGACTTTAGTGTGTGAAGAGTGTAGAGAAACAGACTTTAGTGTGTGAAGAGTGCAGAGAAACTGACTTTAGTGTGTGAAGTGTGTAGAGAAACTGACTTTAGTGTGTGAAGAGTGTAGAGAAACTGACTTTAGTGTGTGAAGTGTGTAGAGAAACTGACTTTAGTGTGTGAAGAGTGTAGAGAAACTGACTTTAGTATGTGAAGAGAGTAGAGAAACTGACTTTAGTGTGTGAAGAGTGTAGAGAAACTGACTTTAGTGTGTGAAGAGTGTAGAGAAACTGACTTTAGTGTGTGAAGAGTGTAGAGAAACTGACTTTAGTGTGTGAAGTGTGTAGAGAAACTGACTTTAGTGTGTGAAGAGTGTAGAGAAACTGACTTTAGTGTGTGAAGAGTGTAGAGAAACTGACTTTAGTATGTGAAGAGTGTAGAGAAACTGACTTTAGTGTGTGAAGTGTGTAGAGAAACTGACTTTAGTGTGTGAAGTGTGTAGAGAAACTGACTTTAGTGTGTGAAGAGTGTAGAGAAACTGACTTTAGTGTGTGAAGAGTGTAGAGAAACTAACTTTAGTGTGTGAAGTGTGTAGAGAAACTGACTTTAGTGTGTGAAGTGTGTAGAGAAACTGACTTTAGTGTGTGAAGAGTGTAGAGAAACTGACTTTAGTGTGTGAAGTGTGTAGAGAAACTGACTTTAGTGTGTGAAGTGTGTAGAGAAACTGACTTTAGTGTGTGAAGGGAGAAGAGAATCTGACTTTAGTGTGTGAAGGGAGAAGAGAAACTGACTTTAGTGTGTGAAGAGTGTAGAGAATCTGACTTTAGTGTGTGAAGGGAGAAGAGAATCTGACTTTAGTGTGTGAAGGGAGAAGAGAAACTGACTTTAGTGTGTTAAGAGTGTAGAGAAACTGACTTTAGTGTGTGAAGTGTGTAATGAAACTGACTTTAGTGTGTGAAGAGTGTAGAGAATCTGACTTTAGTGTGTGAAGGGAGAAGAGAAACTGACTTTAGTGTGTGAAGGGAGAAGAGAAACTGACTTTAGTGTGTTAAGAGTGTAGAGAATCTGACTTTAGTGTGTGAAGGGAGAAGAGAAACTGACTTTAGTGTGTTAAGAGTGAAGAGAAACTGACTTTAGTGTGTGAAGTGTGTAGAGAATCTGACTTTAGTGTGTTAAGAGTGTAGAGAATCTGACTTAAGTGTGTTAAGAGTGTAGAGAAACTGACTTTAGTGTGTGAAGAGTGTAGAGAAACTGACTTTAGTGTGTGAAGGGAGAAGAGAAACTGACTTCAGTGTGTTAAGAGTGTAGAGAATCTGACTTTAGTATGTGAAGGGAGAAGAGAAACTGACTTTAGTGTGTGAAGAGTGTAGAGAATCTGACTTTAGTGTGTGAAGAGTGTAGAGAATCTGACTTTAGTGTGTGAAGTGTGTAGAGAAACTGACTTTAGTGTGTGAAGAGTGTAGAGAAACTGACTTTAGTGTGTGAAGAGTGTAGAGAAACTGACTGTAGTGTGTGAAGAGTGTAGAGAAACTGACTTTAGTGTGTGAAGAGTGTAGAGAAACTGACTGTAGTGTGTGAAGAGAGAAGAGAAACTGACTAGTGTGTTAAGAGTGTAGAGAAACTGACTTTAGTGTGTTAAGAGTGTAGAGAAACTGACTTTAGTGTGTGAAGTGTGTAGAGAAACTGACTTTAGTGTGTTAAGAGTGTAGAGAATCTGACTTTAGTGTGTGAAGTGTGTAGAGAAACTGACTTTAGTGTGTGAAGAGTGTAGAGAAACTGACTTTAGTGTGTGAAGAGTGTAGAGAAACTGACTTTAGTGTGTGAAGAGTGTAGAGAAACTGACTTTAGTGTGTGAAGTGTGTAGAGAAACTGACTTTAGTGTGTTAAGAGTGTAGAGAATCTGACTTTAGTGTGTGAAGTGTGTAGAGAAACTGACTTTAGTGTGTGAAGAGTGTAGAGAAACTGACTTTAGTGTGTGAAGAGTGTAGAAAATCTGACTTTAGTGTGTTAAGAGTGTAGAGAAACTGACTTTAGTGTGTGAAGAGTGTAGAAAATCTGACTTTAGTGTGTGAAGAGTGTAGAGAAACTGACTTTAGTGTGTGAAGTGTGTAGAGAAACTGACTTTAGTGTGTTAAGAGTGTAGAGAATCTGACTTTAGTGTGTGAAGTGTGTAGAGAAACTGACTTTAGTGTGTTAAGAGTGTAGAGAAACTGACTTTAGTGTGTGAAGAGTGTAGAAAATCTGACTTTAGTGTGTTAAGAGTGTAGAGAAACTGACTTTAGTGTGTGAAGAGTGTAGAAAATCTGACTTTAGTGTGTGAAGAGTGTAGAGAAACTGACTTTAGTGTGTGAAGTGTGTAGAGAAACTGACTTTAGTGTGTGAAGAGTGTAGAGAAACTGACTTTAGTGTGTGAAGAGTGTAGAGAATCTGACTTTAGTGTGTGAAGAGTGTAGAGAAACTGACTTTAGTGTGTGAAGTGTGTAGAGAAACTGACTTTAGTGTGTGAAGAGTGTAGAGAAACTGACTTTAGTGTGTGAAGAGTTAGAGAAACTGACTTTAGTGTGTGAAGAGTGTAGAGTAGTGTGTTAAGAGTGTAGAGAAACTGACTTTAGTGTGTGAAGAGTGTAGAGAAACTGACTTTAGTGTGTGAAGAGTGTAGAGAAACTGACTTTAGTGTGTGAAGAGTGTAGAGAAACTGACTTTAGTGTGTGAAGTGTGTAGAGAAACTGACTTTAGTGTGTGAAGGGAGAAGAGAATCTGACTTTAGTGTGTGAAGGGAGAAGAGAAACTGACTTTAGTGTGTAAAGAGTGTAGAGAATCTGACTTTAGTGTGTGAAGGGAGAAGAGAATCTGACTTTAGTGTGTGAAGGGAGAAGAGAAACTGACTTTAGTGTGTTAAGAGTGTAGAGAAACTGACTTTAGTGTGTGAAGTGTGTAGAGAAACTGACTTTAGTGTGTGAAGAGTGTAGAGAATCTGACTTTAGTGTGTGAAGGGAGAAGAGAAACTGACTTTAGTGTGTTAAGAGTGTAGAGAATCTGACTTTAGTGTGTGAAGGGAGAAGAGAAACTGACTTTAGTGTGTTAAGAGTGAAGAGAAACTGACTTTAGTGTGTGAAGTGTGTAGAGAATCTGACTTTAGTGTGTGAAGAGTGTAGAGAAACTGACTTTAGTGTGTGAAGAGTTAGAGAAACTGACTTTAGTGTGTGAAGAGTGTAGAGTAGTGTGTTAAGAGTGTAGAGAAACTGACTTTAGTGTGTGAAGAGTGTAGAGAAACTGACTTTAGTGTGTGAAGAGTGTAGAGAAACTCACTTTAGTGTGTGAAGAGTGTAGAGAAACTGACTTTAGTGTGTGAAGAGTGTAGAGAAACTGACTTTAGTGTGTGAAGAGTGTAGAGTAGTGTGTTAAGAGTGTAGAGAAACTGACTTTAGTGTGTGAAGAGTGTAGAGAAACTCACTTTAGTGTGTGAAGAGTGTAGAGAAACTGACTTTAGTGTGTGAAGAGTTAGAGAAACTGACTTTAGTGTGTGAAGAGTGTAGAGTAGTGTGTTAAGAGTGTAGAGAAACTGACTTTAGTGTGTGAAGAGTGTAGAGAAACTGACTTTAGTGTGTGAAGAGTGTAGAGAAACTCACTTTAGTGTGTGAAGAGTGTAGAGAAACTGACTTTAGTGTGTGAAGAGTGTAGAGAAACTGACTTTAGTGTGTGAAGAGTGTAGAGAAACTGACTTTAGTGTGTGAAGTGTGTAGAGAAACTGACTTTAGTGTGTGAAGTGTGTAGAGAAACTGACTTTAGTGTGTGAAGGGAGAAGAGAATCTGACTTTAGTGTGTGAAGGGAGAAGAGAAACTGACTTTAGTGTGTAAAGAGTGTAGAGAATCTGACTTTAGTGTGTGAAGGGAGAAGAGAATCTGACTTTAGTGTGTGAAGGGAGAAGAGAAACTGACTTTAGTGTGTTAAGAGTGTAGAGAAACTGACTTTAGTGTGTGAAGAGTGTAGAGAAACTGACTTTAGTGTGTGAAGGGAGAAGAGAAACTGACTTTAGTGTGTTAAGAGTGAAGAGAAACTGACTTTAGTGTGTGAAGAGTGTAGAGAATCTGACTTTAGTGTGTGAAGGGAGAAGAGAAACTGACTTTAGTGTGTAAAGAGTGTAGAGAATCTGACTTTAGTGTGTGAAGGGAGAAGAGAATCTGACTTTAGTGTGTGAAGGGAGAAGAGAAACTGACTTTAGTGTGTTAAGAGTGTAGAGAATCTGACTTTAGTGTGTGAAGGGAGAAGAGAATCTGACTTTAGTGTGTGAAGGGAGAAGAGAAACTGACTTTAGTGTGTTAAGAGTGTAGAGAAACTGACTTTAGTGTGTGAAGAGTGTAGAGAATCTGACTTTAGTGTGTGAAGGGAGAAGAGAAACTGACTTTAGTGTGTTAAGAGTGAAGAGAAACTGACTTTAGTGTGTGAAGAGTGTAGAGTAGTGTGTTAAGAGTGTAGAGAAACTGACTTTAGTGTGTGAAGAGTGTAGAGAAACTGACTTTAGTGTGTGAAGAGTGTAGAGAAACTGACTTTAGTGTGTGAAGAGTGTAGAGAAACTGACTTTAGTGTGTGAAGAGTGTAGAGAAACTGACTTTAGTGTGTGAAGTGTGTAGAGAAACTGACTTTAGTGTGTGAAGTGTGTAGAGAAACTGACTTTAGTGTGTGAAGTGTGTAGAGAAACTGACTTTAGTGTGTGAAGTGTGTAGAGAAACTGACTTTAGTGTGTGAAGAGTGAGGAGAAACTGACTTTAGTGTGTGAAGAGTGTAGAGAAACTGACTTTAGTGTGTGAAGTGTGTAGAGAAACTGACTTTAGTGTGTGAAGAGTGTAGAGAAACTGACTTTAGTGTGTGAAGAGTTAGAGAAACTGACTTTAGTGTGTGAAGAGTGTAGAGTAGTGTGTTAAGAGTGTAGAGAAACTGACTTTAGTGTGTGAAGAGTGTAGAGAAACTGACTTTAGTGTGTGAAGAGTGTAGAGAAACTGACTTTAGTGTGTGAAGAGTGTAGAGAAACTGACTTTAGTGTGTGAAGAGTGTAGAGAAACAGACTTTAGTGTGTGAAGAGTGCAGAGAAACTGACTTTAGTGTGTGAAGTGTGTAGAGAAACTGACTTTAGTGTGTGAAGAGTGTAGAGAAACTGACTTTAGTGTGTGAAGTGTGTAGAGAAACTGACTTTAGTGTGTGAAGAGTGTAGAGAAACTGACTTTAGTATGTGAAGAGAGTAGAGAAACTGACTTTAGTGTGTGAAGTGTGTAGAGAAACTGACTTTAGTGTGTGAAGAGTGTAGAGAAACTGACTTTAGTGTGTGAAGAGTGTAGAGAAACTGACTTTAGTGTGTGAAGAGTGTAGAGAAACTGACTTTAGTGTGTGAAGTGTGTAGAGAAACTGACTTTAGTGTGTGAAGAGTGTAGAGAAACTGACTTTAGTGTGTGAAGAGTGTAGAGAAACTGACTTTAGTATGTGAAGAGTGTAGAGAAACTGACTTTAGTGTGTGAAGTGTGTAGAGAAACTGACTTTAGTGTGTGAAGTGTGTAGAGAAACTGACTTTAGTGTGTGAAGAGTGTAGAGAAACTGACTTTAGTGTGTGAAGAGTGTAGAGAAACTAACTTTAGTGTGTGAAGTGTGTAGAGAAACTGACTTTAGTGTGTGAAGTGTGTAGAGAAACTGACTTTAGTGTGTGAAGTGTGTAGAGAAACTGACTTTAGTGTGTGAAGTGTGTAGAGAAACTGACTTTAGTGTGTGAAGGGAGAAGAGAATCTGACTTTAGTGTGTGAAGGGAGAAGAGAAACTGACTTTAGTGTGTGAAGAGTGTAGAGAATCTGACTTTAGTGTGTGAAGGGAGAAGAGAATCTGACTTTAGTGTGTGAAGGGAGAAGAGAAACTGACTTTAGTGTGTTAAGAGTGTAGAGAAACTGACTTTAGTGTGTGAAGTGTGTAGAGAAACTGACTTTAGTGTGTGAAGAGTGTAGAGAATCTGACTTTAGTGTGTGAAGGGAGAAGAGAAACTGACTTTAGTGTGTTAAGAGTGTAGAGAATCTGACTTTAGTGTGTGAAGGGAGAAGAGAAACTGACTTTAGTGTGTTAAGAGTGAAGAGAAACTGACTTTAGTGTGTGAAGTGTGTAGAGAATCTGACTTTAGTGTGTTAAGAGTGTAGAGAATCTGACTTAAGTGTGTTAAGAGTGTAGAGAAACTGACTTTAGTGTGTGAAGAGTGTAGAGAAACTCACTTTAGTGTGTGAAGGGAGAAGAGAAACTGACTTTAGTGTGTTAAGAGTGTAGAGAATCTGACTTTAGTATGTGAAGGGAGAAGAGAAACTGACTTTAGTGTGTGAAGAGTGTAGAGAATCTGACTTTAGTGTGTGAAGAGTGTAGAGAATCTGACTTTAGTGTGTGAAGTGTGTAGAGAAACTGACTTTAGTGTGTGAAGAGTGTAGAGAAACTGACTTTAGTGTGTGAAGAGTGTAGAGAAACTGACTGTAGTGTGTGAAGAGTGTAGAGAAACTGACTTTAGTGTGTGAAGAGTGTAGAGAAACTGACTGTAGTGTGTGAAGAGAGAAGAGAAACTGACTAGTGTGTTAAGAGTGTAGAGAAACTGACTTTAGTGTGTTAAGAGTGTAGAGAAACTGACTTTAGTGTGTGAAGTGTGTAGAGAAACTGACTTTAGTGTGTTAAGAGTGTAGAGAATCTGACTTTAGTGTGTGAAGTGTGTAGAGAAACTGACTTTAGTGTGTGAAGAGTGTAGAGAAACTGACTTTAGTGTGTGAAGAGTGTAGAGAAACTGACTTTAGTGTGTGAAGTGTGTAGAGAAACTGACTTTAGTGTGTTAAGAGTGTAGAGAATCTGACTTTAGTGTGTGAAGTGTGTAGAGAAACTGACTTTAGTGTGTGAAGTGTGTAGAGAAACTGACTTTAGTGTGTGAAGGGAGAAGAGAATCTGACTTTAGTGTGTGAAGGGAGAAGAGAAACTGACTTTAGTGTGTGAAGAGTGTAGAGAATCTGACTTTAGTGTGTGAAGGGAGAAGAGAATCTGACTTTAGTGTGTGAAGGGAGAAGAGAAACTGACTTTAGTGTGTTAAGAGTGTAGAGAAACTGACTTTAGTGTGTGAAGTGTGTAGAGAAACTGACTTTAGTGTGTGAAGAGTGTAGAGAATCTGACTTTAGTGTGTGAAGGGAGAAGAGAAACTGACTTTAGTGTGTTAAGAGTGTAGAGAATCTGACTTTAGTGTGTGAAGGGAGAAGAGAAACTGACTTTAGTGTGTTAAGAGTGAAGAGAAACTGACTTTAGTGTGTGAAGTGTGTAGAGAATCTGACTTTAGTGTGTTAAGAGTGTAGAGAATCTGACTTAAGTGTGTTAAGAGTGTAGAGAAACTGACTTTAGTGTGTGAAGAGTGTAGAGAAACTGACTTTAGTGTGTGAAGGGAGAAGAGAAACTGACTTTAGTGTGTTAAGAGTGTAGAGAATCTGACTTTAGTATGTGAAGGGAGAAGAGAAACTGACTTTAGTGTGTGAAGAGTGTAGAGAATCTGACTTTAGTGTGTGAAGAGTGTAGAGAATCTGACTTTAGTGTGTGAAGTGTGTAGAGAAACTGACTTTAGTGTGTGAAGAGTGTAGAGAAACTGACTTTAGTGTGTGAAGAGTGTAGAGAAACTGACTGTAGTGTGTGAAGAGTGTAGAGAAACTGACTTTAGTGTGTGAAGAGTGTAGAGAAACTGACTGTAGTGTGTGAAGAGAGAAGAGAAACTGACTAGTGTGTTAAGAGTGTAGAGAAACTGACTTTAGTGTGTTAAGAGTGTAGAGAAACTGACTTTAGTGTGTGAAGTGTGTAGAGAAACTGACTTTAGTGTGTTAAGAGTGTAGAGAATCTGACTTTAGTGTGTGAAGTGTGTAGAGAAACTGACTTTAGTGTGTGAAGAGTGTAGAGAAACTGACTTTAGTGTGTGAAGAGTGTAGAGAAACTGACTTTAGTGTGTGAAGTGTGTAGAGAAACTGACTTTAGTGTGTTAAGAGTGTAGAGAATCTGACTTTAGTGTGTGAAGTGTGTAGAGAAACTGACTTTAGTGTGTGAAGAGTGTAGAGAAACTGACTTTAGTGTGTGAAGAGTGTAGAAAATCTGACTTTAGTGTGTTAAGAGTGTAGAGAAACTGACTTTAGTGTGTGAAGAGTGTAGAAAATCTGACTTTAGTGTGTGAAGAGTGTAGAGAAACTGACTTTAGTGTGTGAAGTGTGTAGAGAAACTGACTTTAGTGTGTTAAGAGTGTAGAGAATCTGACTTTAGTGTGTGAAGTGTGTAGAGAAACTGACTTTAGTGTGTTAAGAGTGTAGAGAAACTGACTTTAGTGTGTGAAGAGTGTAGAAAATCTGACTTTAGTGTGTTAAGAGTGTAGAGAAACTGACTTTAGTGTGTGAAGAGTGTAGAAAATCTGACTTTAGTGTGTGAAGAGTGTAGAGAAACTGACTTTAGTGTGTGAAGTGTGTAGAGAAACTGACTTTAGTGTGTGAAGAGTGTAGAGAAACTGACTTTAGTGTGTGAAGAGTGTAGAGAATCTGACTTTAGGTGTGAAGAGTGTAGAGAAACTGACTTTAGTGTGTGAAGTGTGTAGAGAAACTGACTTTAGTGTGTGAAGAGTGTAGAGAAACTGACTTTAGTGTGTGAAGAGTTAGAGAAACTGACTTTAGTGTGTGAAGAGTGTAGAGTAGTGTGTTAAGAGTGTAGAGAAACTGACTTTAGTGTGTGAAGAGTGTAGAGAAACTGACTTTAGTGTGTGAAGAGTGTAGAGAAACTGACTTTAGTGTGTGAAGAGTGTAGAGAAACTGACTTTAGTGTGTGAAGTGTGTAGAGAAACTGACTTTAGTGTGTGAAGAGTGTAGAGAAACTGACTTTAGTGTGTGAAGAGTGTAGAGAAACTGACTTTAGTATGTGAAGAGTGTAGAGAAACTGACTTTAGTGTGTGAAGTGTGTAGAGAAACTGACTTTAGTGTGTGAAGTGTGTAGAGAAACTGACTTTAGTGTGTGAAGAGTGTAAAGAAACTGACTTTAGTGTGTGAAGAGTGTAGAGAAACTAACTTTAGTGTGTGAAGTGTGTAGAGAAACTGACTTTAGTGTGTGAAGTGTGTAGAGAAACTGACTTTAGTGTGTGAAGAGTGTAGAGAAACTGACTTTAGTGTGTGAAGAGTGTAGAGAAACTGACTTTAGTGTGTGAAGTGTGTAGAGAAACTGACTTTAGTGTGTGAAGTGTGTAGAGAAACTGACTTTAGTGTGTGAAGGGAGAAGAGAATCTGACTTTAGTGTGTGAAGGGAGAAGAGAAACTGACTTTAGTGTGTAAAGAGTGTAGAGAATCTGACTTTAGTGTGTGAAGGGAGAAGAGAATCTGACTTTAGTGTGTGAAGGGAGAAGAGAAACTGACTTTAGTGTGTTAAGAGTGTAGAGAAACTGACTTTAGTGTGTGAAGTGTGTAGAGAAACTGACTTTAGTGTGTGAAGAGTGTAGAGAATCTGACTTTAGTGTGTGAAGGGAGAAGAGAAACTGACTTTAGTGTGTTAAGAGTGTAGAGAATCTGACTTTAGTGTGTGAAGGGAGAAGAGAAACTGACTTTAGTGTGTTAAGAGTGAAGAGAAACTGACTTTAGTGTGTGAAGTGTGTAGAGAATCTGACTTTAGTGTGTGAAGAGTGTAGAGAAACTGACTTTAGTGTGTGAAGAGTTAGAGAAACTGACTTTAGTGTGTGAAGAGTGTAGAGTAGTGTGTTAAGAGTGTAGAGAAACTGACTTTAGTGTGTGAAGAGTGTAGAGAAACTGACTTTAGTGTGTGAAGAGTGTAGAGAAACTCACTTTAGTGTGTGAAGAGTGTAGAGAAACTGACTTTAGTGTGTGAAGAGTGTAGAGAAACTGACTTTAGTGTGTGAAGAGTGTAGAGTAGTGTGTTAAGAGTGTAGAGAAACTGACTTTAGTGTGTGAAGAGTGTAGAGAAACTCACTTTAGTGTGTGAAGAGTGTAGAGAAACTGACTTTAGTGTGTGAAGAGTTAGAGAAACTGACTTTAGTGTGTGAAGAGTGTAGAGTAGTGTGTTAAGAGTGTAGAGAAACTGACTTTAGTGTGTGAAGAGTGTAGAGAAACTGACTTTAGTGTGTGAAGAGTGTAGAGAAACTCACTTTAGTGTGTGAAGAGTGTAGAGAAACTGACTTTAGTGTGTGAAGAGTGTAGAGAAACTGACTTTAGTGTGTGAAGAGTGTAGAGAAACTGACTTTAGTGTGTGAAGTGTGTAGAGAAACTGACTTTAGTGTGTGAAGTGTGTAGAGAAACTGACTTTAGTGTGTGAAGGGAGAAGAGAATCTGACTTTAGTGTGTGAAGGGAGAAGAGAAACTGACTTTAGTGTGTAAAGAGTGTAGAGAATCTGACTTTAGTGTGTGAAGGGAGAAGAGAATCTGACTTTAGTGTGTGAAGGGAGAAGAGAAACTGACTTTAGTGTGTTAAGAGTGTAGAGAAACTGACTTTAGTGTGTGAAGAGTGTAGAGAATCTGACTTTAGTGTGTGAAGGGAGAAGAGAAACTGACTTTAGTGTGTTAAGAGTGAAGAGAAACTGACTTTAGTGTGTGAAGAGTGTAGAGAATCTGACTTTAGTGTGTGAAGGGAGAAGAGAAACTGACTTTAGTGTGTAAAGAGTGTAGAGAATCTGACTTTAGTGTGTGAAGGGAGAAGAGAATCTGACTTTAGTGTGTGAAGGGAGAAGAGAAACTGACTTTAGTGTGTTAAGAGTGTAGAGAATCTGACTTTAGTGTGTGAAGGGAGAAGAGAATCTGACTTTAGTGTGTGAAGGGAGAAGAGAAACTGACTTTAGTGTGTTAAGAGTGTAGAGAAACTGACTTTAGTGTGTGAAGAGTGTAGAGAATCTGACTTTAGTGTGTGAAGGGAGAAGAGAAACTGACTTTAGTGTGTTAAGAGTGAAGAGAAACTGACTTTAGTGTGTGAAGTGTGTAGAGAATCTGACTTTAGTGTGTGAAGAGTGTAGAGAAACTGACTTTAGTGTGTGAAGAGTTAGAGAAACTGACTTTAGTGTGTGAAGAGTGTAGAGTAGTGTGTTAAGAGTGTAGAGAAACTGACTTTAGTGTGTGAAGAGTGTAGAGAAACTGACTTTAGTGTGTTAAGAGGGTAGAGAAACTGACTTTAGTGTGTGAAGAGTTAGAGAAACTGACTTTAGTGTGTTAAGAGTGTAGAGAATCTTACTTTAGTGTGTGAAGGGAGAAGAGAAACTGACTTTAGTGTGTTAAGAGTGAAGAGAAACTGACTTTAGTGTGTGAAGTGTGTAGAGAATCTGACTTTAGTGTGTGAAGAGTGTAGAGAAACTGACTTTAGTGTGTGAAGAGTGTAGAGTAGTGTGTTAAGAGTGTAGAGAAACTGACTTTAGTGTGTGAAGAGTGTAGAGAAACTGACTTTAGTGTGTGAAGAGTGTAGAGAAACTGACTTTAGTGTGTGAAGAGTGTAGAGAAACTGACTTTAGTGTGTGAAGAGTGTAGAGAAACTGACTTTAGTGTGTGAAGTGTGTAGAGAAACTGACTTTAGTGTGTGAAGTGTGTAGAGAAACTGACTTTAGTGTGTGAAGGGAGAAGAGAATCTGACTTTAGTGTGTGAAGGGAGAAGAGAAACTGACTTTAGTGTGTAAAGAGTGTAGAGAATCTGACTTTAGTGTGTGAAGGGAGAAGAGAATCTGACTTTAGTGTGTGAAGGGAGAAGAGAAACTGACTTTAGTGTGTTAAGAGTGTAGAGAAACTGACTTTAGTGTGTGAAGTGTGTAGAGAAACTGACTTTAGTGTGTGAAGAGTGTAGAGAATCTGACTTTAGTGTGTGAAGGGAGAAGAGAAACTGACTTTAGTGTGTTAAGAGTGTAGAGAATCTGACTTTAGTGTGTGAAGGGAGAAGAGAAACGTCTCAGGTTACGACTGTAACCATAGTTCCCTGAGAAAGGGAACGAGACGATGCGTCGATAACGCTTTGGGAACGCCCCCGGCGTGAATGCGTCTGAAGCATCTATGTCAACTAGTCCAATGGAATGAATGAAATGCGCGTCACGGGCGGGTGACGTCATGACCAGGAAGCTATAAAAGCGCATCCGGAGAAACCGGCTTTAGCTTCAAAATTTGCCGAAGCAAGTCGATTACAGGAATGCAGGAAGTATGGCAGGGCGACGCATCGTCTCGTTCCCTTTCTCAGGGAACTATGGTTACAGTCGTAACCTGAGACGTTCCCTTTCGAGGGAACTCGCGATGCGTCGATAACGCTTTGGGAACGAGAATACCCAAACCGCCAGAATTCCAAATGCCTGCGTGTAAGCCTGTTGTCAAAAAACCCACACTAAGCACTGAGTACCTGAGACCCTGGGGCAGCATCCAGGTCCAGGCTATAGAATCTGACAAATGTGAGCGGAGAGGACCAACCCGCCGCATCACAGACGTCTTGGAGGGACACTCCAGATATTAAGGCTTTAGAGGCCGCCATACTTCTAGTGGAATGAGCTCTGACCGCCAAAGGACAAGGCTGGCCAGAGGACTCATAGGCAAGAGAAATAGCCTCAACTATCCACTTACTAACTGTCTGCTTAGAAGCCGGACAACCTCTCTTGGGTGATCCAAAACAGACAAACAATTGATCGGACTTCCTCCATGGAGAAGACCGATGAACATAAGTATCCAATGCTCGCACTGGACACAACAAGTTCAGCTTTTCCTGGCCCGGAGAAGTAAAAGGTGGAGGACAGAAAGCCTGAAGCACAATAGGCCTCGGAATAATGGTTGGCACCTTAGGGACATAACCCTGTTTAGGATACAAGAATGCCTTGACCATTCCCGGTGCGAATTCAAGGCAGGTGGGAGAAACCGAAAGGGCCTGAAGATCTCCGACTCTTTTGAGGGACGAAATGGCTAGTAGAAAAACCGTCTTAAAAGTCAGAAATTTCTCTGAGACCGACTCTAAGGGCTCAAACGGAGCCCCAGATAGGCCCTCTAGTACCAATGCCAAGTCCCAAGCCGGCATCCTAGTGCGTATTGCAGGCCTAAGCCTCAGGGTGCCACGAAGGAAACGAGTAATCAGGGGGTCTCGACCCAACGATATACCACCCACCGGGACGTGGAAAGCCGCAATGGCTGCCACATATACTTTTAAGGTGGATGGACATAAACCTGACTCAAAGCGATCCTGCAGAAACTCCAGTACTGTGTTTACTGAACAGTTAACCGGGTCCCACTGACGCTGATGACACCAAGTAGTGAAAACTCTCCATTTCAAAGAGTACAATTTCCTCGTAGCGGGAGCTCTGGAGCTTAGAATGGTCTCAACAACCTCGGTTGAAAGACCACTCTCTATGAGTTGGGCCCCCTCAGAGGCCAAACCCAAAGTTTCCAAATCTCTGGCCGGGGGTGGAATATTGTGCCCCCGGCCTGAGACAGAAGGTCTCTCCTGATCGGCAACTCCAAGGGAGGACCGTCTAGCAGATGAATCAGGTCCGCAAACCAGATTCGACTCGGCCAACGTGGCGCTACTAGCAATAGGCTTATTCCGTGCTGGCGAACTCGCTCCAGGACTCCTGGGAGCAGAGCAACAGGGGGAAAGGCGTACAGACGTAGCCTCGGCCACGTCTGCACCATAGCATCCAGCCCCAGGGGGGCTGGGTGAGTAAGGGAGAACCAGAGTGGACAGTGCGTCGTATGCTGAGACGCGAACAGATCCACTTCGGCCTTGCCGTAAAATTCCCAAATCTTCTCCACCACCTCGGGGTGAAGTCTCCAGTCCCCTGGCCTCAGCTCCTGCCTCGACAGGACGTCTGCTCCGATATTCTGGCCCCCTGGAATATACACTGCCCTCAGAGAGAGTATTTTCCCCAGGGACCATAGGAGGATCTGGTGTGCCAACTTGCATAGTGGACGCGACCGCAGACCCCCCTGACGATTTATATAAGAGACCACCGATGTGTTGTCTGTCCGGACAAGCACATGGTGATCCCTCAGGTCTGGGAGGAAATGTCTCAACGCGTTGAAAACAGCCAACATCTCCAGGCAATTTATGTGCCAAGAGAGATGATGACTCCTCCACAGACCCTGAGCTGAGCGGCCTTCCATTACCGCTCCCCAGCCGGTGAGGGAAGCATCTGTCGAGATAGCAACTCGATGGCAAAGAGCTCCCAACACCGGACCCTGGGACAGGAACCAATGTTTCTTCCATATAACCAAGGCGCGGAGACACCGCCGCGTGACCTTGATCACACGAAGCGGGTTTCCCCTCGGGGAGAACCCTCTGGTCCTGAGCCACCACTGCAAAGGTCTCATGTACAGCAGGCCAAAAGGTATCACGTTGGACGCCGCTGCCATGAGCCCTAACAGTCTCTCGAACTGTTTCACAGTGCGTGACTGGCCTAGCTTTAGCTCTTTCATGGCTGTTAGGATTGCAGCTACACGAACGGGCGATAGATTGGCTCGCATCGTGACTGAATCCCATACCACACCCAGAAAAGTGGTTCTCTGTAATGGAGATAGCACACTCTTCTTGGCATTGAGCCTCAACCCCAATTTCTGCATATGTGCGAGGACGACATCTCGATGCCGAACCGCTAACTGTTCTGACTCCGCTAGAATCAACCAGTCGTCTATGTAATTCAGAATACGTATGCCCTGCAGCCTGAGCGGGGCCAGAGCTGCATCTACGCACTTCGTGAATGTGCGGGGTGATAAAGCTAGACCGAACGGAAGAACCCGATACTGGTATTCTTTGCCCCCGAAAGAAAACCTCAGGAACTTCCTGTGCTGAGGGAGGATGGAGACATGGAAGTAAGCGTCTTTCAGATCTATCGTGACAAACCAGTCCTCGGATCTGATTTGAGTCACGATCTGTTTGAGTGTCAGCATCTTGAACTTGAGTTTCTGAACTGTACGATTCAACAGACGAAGATCTAAAATGGGACGCAACCCCCCATCCTTTTTTGGAACGATGAAATAGCGGCTGTAGAAACCCGATTCTCTGTCGGGTGAAAACACCTGCTCTATAGCATCTTTCGCCAGAAGAGCTTTCACCTCCTGCTCCATCACCAGAGCCTGCTCGGGGTGTACCAGCGTGGGCACCACCCCGTTGTAGCGAGGAGGACGCGAACCGAACTGGATTCTGTATCCTTTCTCTATTATATGCAGGACCCATTGAGAAATATTTGGCAGATTCTTCCACTCTGTCAGAAAATCTACTAAGGGAACCAGCCTCTCGAGGCTGGTCTCTGGTGTAATTGAGACACTCGGCCCGGGGGCCTGAAACATATCGGCAGGAACCACCCGAACTGAATGTTCTTGAACCCCCCTCAGAAGGTTCATATCTGACGCAATGTCGAGTTGACATTGCGCCAGACGATCGCTGGGAACCACTGTGCCCCGAGACCAAGGGTGCGGGGTTGGCAGGATGGCTCCCTGAGGACACCGAAGTGGAGCGGGCACCGTATGCTGAGGTGTGATCCGCTCCACCCCGGGTGGGGCTGCCCTCATGTGTCTGACTCCATAGGAGTCAGGACCTCTTCTTTTGAGCCGAAGCCTTCTTAGCCTGAAGAACGGTCCTCAGATCCGGCTTCTGCTTAGAAGGCTTCGGCTGAGAGTGCTGCGTCTGCCTCCAGTGTTTTTGTGGGGGAGCACGAGACGCAACACTCTCTTTCTGCTGTGCTCTGTATGAGGAGCTTGACGGCTGGGACTGCTCACGCCCAGCAGCCCCAGGGGGTTGGATACGGCGAGGGAGAAATTTTTTAAATGCCTCTGATTGTTTTTTAGCCTCCTGGAATCTCTCCACAACCGAATTAACAGCCTCACCAAAGAGACCAGAAGGATCAACAGGTGCATCTAGCAGAAAAGCACGATCTTTTTCTTTTATCTCTGCCAGATTTAACCAAAGATGCCTCTCAGTGGCTACAAGGGCTGCCATAGACCGCCCAATTGCTCTGGCGGTCTCCTTAGTAGCCCTGAGAGACAAATCCGTGGCCCGACGAAGCTCTCGAACCTCATCGGGACCCACTCCCTCACTTTTATCCAATTCCCCCAGCAGATCAGCCTGATAAGCCTGGAGCACTGCCATAGTGTGTAAACATGCTCCAGCCTGACCTGCTGCCGTATATGCTTTGCCCACAAGAGATGATGTAGTTTTCAGAGGCTTTGTGGGCAAAGCTGAGGCCTTCAGAGACGATGCTGAACCAGGCGACAGATAGCTCGCGAGCGTCTGTTCAGCCTGGGGCATCGACCCATAACCATATTCTCTCAGCCCCCTAATATCTGAATACACATGAACATGGGGACTATAGAGACGAGAGGAATATGGTTTATTCCAAGATCTACACAGCTCACTGTGCAGATCTGGAAAAAATGGAAGGCCTCGTGGTGGATATGATTTAACTGATGGAAGGAAACGCTCATCTAGTTTACTTTTAGGACGAGCGTCCCTTTTCTCGGCTGGCCATTCAATATGCAGTTTTTCTACAGCGCGAGTAATCACATCCACCAACTCCTCATACGCTGGAGAAGAGGAATGTGAATCCTCTTCCCTTATTGTGGTTGTGCTTTTGTCACTACCAACGCTCAGCACATCTAACTCCTCGGAGCTAGAGCACTGAAGCATTGGGCTCTCTTCCCGGGCGGAAGAAGCCGCAGCGCGGGCTTCCGACACCGGGGAGAGAGCGCTGGATCCCCCAGGACAGGAAGGAGATAAGGTCCTCGGACCCGTCTCCAACCCTTCTGAGAGATCCTTTTGCGATCCCCAGGAATGCATTCTCCGCGCTGCCTCGGCAGACGCGGGTCCCGCACCCTGAGGATCGCGAGGCCGACCACTTTCCTCAAAAAGTGACAGCCGGGAGCGGAGCGTGCGGAGAGGAAGCCGCTCGCAATGCTGGCAGTCAGCCCCCTCGAAAGCTGACACCGCATGCTCCACTCCCAAACAAATGACACAAAGCTCGTGTGTATCCCCACCCGTTAAATAACGCGGGCAAGGAGGAACACAGAGTTTGAACATTTGCTTTTCCATATTTCAGACAGACAACAATAAATAAGACAGACAGAGTTACACAGATCGCTTGCTGAGGCAACAGAAGCTAAAGCCGGTTTCTCCGGATGCGCTTTTATAGCTTCCTGGTCATGACGTCACCCGCCCGTGACGCGCATTTCATTCATTCCATTGGACTAGTTGACATAGATGCTTCAGACGCATTCACGCCGGGGGCGTTCCCAAAGCGTTATCGACGCATCGCGAGTTCCCTCGAAAGGGAACTGACTTTAGTGTGTTAAGAGTGAAGAGAAACTGACTTTAGTGTGTGAAGTGTGTAGAGAATCTGACTTTAGTGTGTGAAGAGTGTAGAGAAACTGACTTTAGTGTGTGAAGAGTGTAGAGAAACTGACTTTAGTGTGTGAAGTGTGTAGAGAAACTGACTTTAGTGTGTGAAGAGTGTAGAGAAACTGACTTTAGTGTGTGAAGTGTGTAGAGAAACTGACTTTAGTGTGTGAAGAGTGTAGAGAAACTGACTTTAGTGTGTGAAGAGTTAGAGAAACTGACTTTAGTGTGTGAAGAGTGTAGAGTAGTGTGTTAAGAGTGTAGAGAAACTGACTTTAGTGTGTGAAGAGTGTAGAGAAACTGACTTTAGTGTGTGAAGAGTGTAGAGAAACTGACTTTAGTGTGTGAAGAGTGTAGAGAAACTGACTTTAGTGTGTGAAGTGTGTAGAGAAACTGACTTTAGTGTGTGAAGAGTGTAGAGAAACTGACTTTAGTGTGTGAAGAGTGTAGAGAAACTAACTTTAGTGTGTGAAGTGTGTAGAGAAACTGACTTTAGTGTGTGAAGTGTGTAGAGAAACTGACTTTAGTGTGTGAAGAGTGTAGAGAAACTGACTTTAGTGTGTGAAGTGTGTAGAGAAACTGACTTCAGTGTGTGAAGTGTGTAGAGAAACTGACTTTAGTGTGTGAAGGGAGAAGAGAATCTGACTTTAGTGTGTGAAGGGAGAAGAGAAACTGACTTTAGTGTGTGAAGAGTTTAGAGAATCTGACTTTAGTGTGTGAAGGGAGAAGAGAATCTGACTTTAGTGTGTGAAGAGTGTAGAGAAACTGACTTTAGTGTGTTAAGAGTGTAGAGAAACTGACTTTAGTGTGTGAAGTGTGTAGAGAAACTGACTTTAGTGTGTGAAGAGTGTAGAGAATCTGACTTTAGTGTGTGAAGGGAGAAGAGAAACTGACTTTAGTGTGTTAAGAGTGTAGAGAATCTGACTTTAGTGTGTGAAGGGAGAAGAGAAACTGACTTTAGTGTGTTAAGAGTGAAGAGAAACTGACTTTAGTGTGTGAAGTGTGTAGAGAATCTGACTTTAGTGTGTTAAGAGTGTAGAGAATCTGACTTAAGTGTGTTAAGAGTGTAGAGAAACTGACTTTAGTGTGTGAAGAGTGTAGAGAAACTGACTTTAGTGTGTGAAGGGAGAAGAGAAACTGACTTTAGTGTGTTAAGAGTGTAGAGAATCTGACTTTAGTATGTGAAGGGAGAAGAGAAACTGACTTTAGTGTGTTAAGAGTGTAGAGAATCTGACTTTAGTGTGTGAAGTGTGTAGAGAAACTGAGTTTAGTGTGTGAAGAGTGTAGAGAAACTGACTTTAGTGTGTGAAGAGTGTAGAGAAACTGACTGTAGTGTGTGAAGAGAGAAGAGAAACTGACTAGTGTGTTAAGAGTGTAGAGAAACTGACTTTAGTGTGTTAAGAGTGTAGAGAAACTGACTTTAGTGTGTGAAGTGTGTAGAGAAACTGACTTTAGTGTGTTAAGAGTGTAGAGAATCTGACTTTAGTGTGTGAAGTGTGTAGAGAAACTGACTTTAGTGTGTGAAGAGTGTAGAGAAACTGACTTTAGTGTGTGAAGAGTGTAGAGAAACTGACTTTAGTGTGTGAAGTGTGTAGAGAAACAGACTTTAGTGTGTTAAGAGTGTAGAGAATCTGACTTTAGTGTGTGAAGTGTGTAGAGAAACTGACTTTAGTGTGTGAAGAGTATAGAGAAACTGACTTTAGTGTGTTAAGAGTGTAGAGAAACTGACTTTAGTGTGTGAAGAGTGTAGAAAATCTGACTTTAGTGTGTTAAGAGTGTAGAGAAACTGACTTTAGTGTGTGAAGAGTGTAGAAAATCTGACTTTAGTGTGTTAAGAGTGTAGAGAAACTGACTTTAGTGTGTGAAGAGTGTAGAGAAACTGACTTTAGTGTGTGAAGAGTGTAGAGAAACTGACTTTAGTGTGTGAAGAGTGTAGAAAATCTGACTTTAGTGTGTTAAAAGTGTAGAGAAACTGACTTTAGTGTGTGAAGTGTGTAGAGAAACTGACTTTAGTGTGTGAAGAGTGTAGAGAAACTGACTTTAGTGTGTGAAGAGTGTAGAGAAACGTACTTGGTTACTTACGTAACCTCGGTTCCCTTAGAGATAAGGGAACGAGTACTGCGTTGCAAACGCTGTGGGAAAACTCCTTTTCTCGAGAATATTGAAGCCTTTATTTTAAAACGCATTGCATGCAGCACAGGCGAGAGCATCAGGCTCGCGCGAGCGAGCTGATAGGCTGTGCTGTGGGCAACTGCACGAACCAATGGCGGATCAGCAGAGGCGCGCGAACCAATCAGGTCGCTTGGCACACTGCCAGTGTCAAGCGCGCGAAACTGCACGTGATCAAAGCATATAAATATAGATAATAATCCACCATTTGACAGGTATAATCGACTGAAGCGAAAAACACCTGACATAAGAGAAATAGCACGGCAAGGCAACGCAGTACTCGTTCCCTTATCTCTAAGGGAACCGAGGTTACGTAAGTAACCAAGTACGTTCCCTTACGAGAACGTTCTCTCGTACTGCGTTGCAAACGCTGTGGGAACGCTATTTAAAACGCCATGCTATTAATCTTTTGGCCGCTCTGACTCACCAGAAGTTCCGGGAAGTTACAGAATAGCCAGGATAAAAGAGACCGAACATCGGGCCCAGAGATTATCCAATAATTAAGATCTGGGCCAAGGGCCAGATTAGCTTAATCATAATTCATAATGACAGCTTGTGTGTCCAATTCCAAAACTAGTCTGGGTCCACAGAGCCAGGGTCTAGACAGAAAGAACTCGTGCCTGCAGGGCAGGAACATCTAGGTTATAGAACCTCACAAATGTGGCCGCACAAATGTCCTCAATAGGAACACCACTCGACCAAGCCCACGAAGAGGCGACGCCTCTCGTGGAGTGAGCTCTAACACCTATGGGACAAGAGAGGCCCAGTGAGGTGTAAGCCAGAGCAATGGCGTCAACTATCCATCTGGACAGCGTGAGCTTAGTCACAGGAAGGCCCTTGGTTCGGCCCCCGAAACAAACGAAGAGCTGTTCAGACTGTCTGAAAGAGGCCGAACGCTCCAGATAAATTCTCAAAGCTCTGACGGGGCAAAGCGTGAGAGAATCACTGTCCTCTTCAGAGGAGGGAAGAGCTGACAGAGAAATAACCTGGGCTCTGAACGGAGTTGAGAGCACCTTAGGCACATATCCATGTCTTGGCCTAAGAGTGACCTTGGAGTCATTAGGGCCAAACTCCAGACAGGAAGCGCTAGTAGAAAGCGCCTGCAAGTCCCCTACTCTTTTAACTGACGCCAGTGCTAGAAGCAGGGCGGTTTTCAGAGAGAGGGGCTTGAGATCAGCTGACTGAAGTGGTTCAAATGGAGGTCCCCTAAGAGCCCGCAGGACCAGAGAAAGGTCCCAGGCCGGTACAGACGGTGGCCGAGGCGGGTTAAGCCTTCTGGCGCCCTTAAGGAAACGAACTATAAGGTCGTTTTTACCTATGGAGGCTCCGGCTTCCAAAGCGTGAAAAGCAGCAATGGCTGCCACGTACACTTTGAGAGTGGAGGGGGAGCGACCCGCATCCAACATCTCTTGCAGAAAAGAAAGCACTTTTGGCACTTCACAAGTGTGTGGGTCGAGGTTCTGAGCTAAACACCAGCTGGAGAACGCTGACCATTTAAGGTGATAAGAGGCGTCTAGTAGACGTAGCTCTAGCCTCCATAATAGTGTTCAGGACACCCTCTGGGAGATCCTGGGGTACCCGTTGAGTGGCCATACATGTAGGGCCCACAAGTCGGGACGGGGATGCCAGATTGTCCTGTTGGCCTGAGCCAGGAGGTCGCACCTCAGTGGAATTGGCCACGGGTCTGTTACAGAAAGTTGCATCAACTCTGGGAACCAAATCTGGGTCCGCCAGAGAGGAGCCACCAAGTTCCCTGTTCTTTGAAAAGAAGATTGGGCAGTGACAGTTGTCTTCTGAGGCGAAAAGATCTACTTCTGCCTTCCCGAAGACCTCCCATAGCAGGAGAACTGTCTGAGGGTGGAGAGACCATTCCTCTAGGGGAACTCTGCCCCGAGAGAGCATGTCTGCTCCTGTGTTCAACGTGCCTGGAACGTGAGCTGCCCTGAACGAGCGCAGGTTGGTGTGAGCCCAAAGCAGGAGCTGCGTGGCTATGGCAAACAGGTTGCGGGACCTGAGGCCACCCTGGCGATTTATGTAAGAGACCACCGACATATTGTCCGTCCGGACCAGCACGTGGTGTCCAGCCAGGTGAGGGAGGAAGGTTTTTAGGGCTAGAAAAACTGCTCTCATTTCGAGGCAGTTGATGTGTAGGCGTTTCTCCGAGCTCGACCAGAGGCCGGAGGCAGGCCTGCCCTCGTACAGAGCTCCCCAACCCGAGTTGGAAGCGTCTGTTGAAATCACCCTCCTCTCTGAGACCACCCCCATGCTTACGCCCTGCTGGTACCAGCTGGCGTCTTTCCAAGGGGCCAGGGCTTGAACACAGCGCTGGTCCACCTTGATAATCAAGTGGCCTGAGTGCCAGGCGTGGGGTGGCACCAGAGGTGCTAGCCACAGCTGAAGAGGATGCATACGCAGTAGGCCGAGTTGGAGTACTGATGATGCAGAGGCCATGAGGCCAAGGATCCTCTGAAACGTTCTGAGGGGTACATAAGAGCCCTCTGTGAACGATGTCGCGAGCTGCTGAATTGTTAGAGCACGGGCCGGTGTGGGCCATGCTCTCATAATTACGGAGTCGAAAACTGTTCCCAGGAACGTGATACGTTGGCTGGGCAACAGAATACTCTTGGCAAAATTGACCTTGAGCCCTAGACATTCCAGATGTCTGAGGAGCCAGGCTCTGTGAGTATGTGACTCCGCACTCTGACTGAGTCAATATGAGCCAGTCGTCGAGGTAGTTCAGGATGCGCATGCCCCGCTCTCTCAGGGGGGAGAGAGCTGCATCCATGCACTTCGTGAATGTACGAGGTGCCAGTGCCAGTCCGAATGGTAGGACTGTGTACTGGTATGTCTGCCCCTCGAAGGCGAATCTCAAGAATGGCCTGTGGTGGGGGTTCACTTGAATGTGAAAGTAAGCGTCTTTTAGATCTATTGAGAAAAACCAGTCGCCTGGGCGAATCTGCGCCAGGATGTGTCTGGTCGTGAGCATTCTGAACGGCCATGACATGAGAGCCTTGTTAAGATGTCTGAGATCTAAAATGGGTCTCAGGCCGCCGTCTTTCTTTGGAACAAGAAAGTAACGGCTGTAAAAACCTGACTCGCTCTGAGAAGGGGGGATCTTCTCGATGGCCCCTTTGGCCAGCAGACTTAACACTTCGGTGCGGAGGACATGACTCAGTGTGCTCCTTACCGTGGTTTGTATAACCGCGTGAAAACGCGGTGGTCTGCGGGCGAACTGAAGCGAGTAACCGCGCTTTATGATGTTCATCACCCATTCTGAAACTCCGGGGATAGCTTGCCAAGCTAGAGCCCGCAGAGCCAGAGGCATTATCATATCTAGAACGCCCAGAGTTGGGGGTTCGCACTGACATGTATGTGAGGGAGAAATTTTGCTCGATTTGTGCTTCCTGTGGGTCGCTGTTAAAACAGCGTTTGTGTGCAGGGGTGCGTGACAGGTGACGGGCCCATGTACTGCATTTAAAAACTGCTCCAACCGCCTGAACTGAAGAGGGGGCTGAGAGTAGCACTCGAGCGATCTTTGGGGCTGGTCCGGCCGCGGCGGGACAATGACCCCTTTTTATACCGGTTAGGATGGCTTCTTGGGCTCGTCATAGAGCGTGAGCTTCGGCCGCGGGCCCTGGCGCTTAGGGAACGGGAACCGCTTTGCAGGCTTCAGGCGCTGGCTGGTCTCAGCCACTGGGCGGGGCTGGAGGACCTGTGAAGCTACCCTCTCAGGTCGCGGCGCGCTCTTGGGGCGCCGTTGGACCGAACTGGAGCGTTTTGGTAGAAAATGCTTCATAGCGCTGGAAGCTTTCTGAGCCTCAGTGAAGCGATCTGCGAAGCCACTGACAGATGGGCCGAAGAGACCAGATGCTGTGACTGGAGAATCGAGGAAGGCGGTTTTGTCTGCGTCCCTGATTACAGTCAAAGTCAGCCACAGGTGGCGCTCTAAAACACCAGGCTGGCCTTTGTGGCCTGTAGCGCCAAATCTGTCGCACTTCTGAGGTCCTCAAAGTGTCTGGGTCAGGGCCTGACTCGTCCATGGAGTGGAGGAGCTTCGCCTGAAAAACTTGAAGGGTCGCCATGGCGCGAAGAGCAGAGGCGGCTTGACCGGCGGCAGCATAAGTGCGGCTGGCAATGGCCGAAGTGGTTCTGCACGGCTTGGATGGGTGCACAGTCTTAGACCTCCAACTTCCTGCAGTGGGATGGCATAAGTGTGCAGCGACCACTTCCTCCAGTGGGGGGAGACACACATAACCTTTTTCTTCAGCGCCGTCAACAGTGGAGAGGGTTGAAGTAGCAGATGAGCGTGTTCGCGCTGAAAAGGGCGTGCGCCAGCTTTTAGTGAGCTCTTCGTGGACCTCAGGCAGAAATGGAGCGGCGCGCTGACGAGGGGCCTGTTGGTGCCCCGGCAGGTACCACCCGTCGAGGCGGCTTCTGGCAGGCTCAGCTGGAGAAAACCAGTAGAGTCCCAGCTCGTTGACAGCGCGAGACATGACACGGAAGAGCTCGGCGTCGATGTTCGCTCAGTGTCAGAAGGGTCTAACTGAGAGGGGGGGAGGGGTCCGCGGAGCCCGACCAATCCTCGTTCTCAGATGCCGCCACGGAACTGTGTCATGCATTAACATCAGCAGATCCGTCAAAAGAGACGAAACCCGCCGCTTCAGACGAGGGGCGTTGGTCGCTCTGAGAGAACAGAACTGAGAAGAGCGTGGGGGAAGCACGTGGAGAAAAGCCCAGCGTGCATCCGCTAAACTCACCGCGTTCAGGACGCCTCATGATCGCGCCGCTTCTTCCTACGGGGCTCGCGGGGCGCCGAAGACGGAAGATGGGCGGGATAACTCACCGACGAAGCGAGAGCGAGTCTCGAGCGGAGAGTAGAAACAGGCATCCCGTGGCAGAGAAGGCGGCCGCCTATAGTGAGCGCTGACTCGGCGTGCTCAGGGCCGAGAAGGGCAGCACACAGTGTGTGTGTCTGTAAACACAAGCAGGGGAACCCCGCAGCATTCACAGATAGAGAGCGGCAATTGAATCAACACCGCGCGCTGTGAAAACAGCGAATTTGCTCTTTAAGGATAGAGAGAAAGAGAAAAAGGATACTCGTCGGATGCCACAGGGAAACGCTCAGCTGGCAGATGCCGGGATGCGAAGCTGTTCCACTGGACGGCTGTTCAACGACGAGCGGCTTCTTTATCCGGAGAAAATCAACGACGAGGTGAGTCGAGCTGAAGGAGATTAAATCTGTCAAATGGCGGATTATTATCTATATTTATATGCTTTGATCACGTGCAGTTTCGCGCGCTTGACACTGGCAGTGTGCCAAGCGACCTGATTGGTTCGCGCGCCTCTGCTGATCCGCCATTGGTTCGTGCAGTTGCCCACAGCACAGCCTATCAGCTCGCTCACGTGAGCCTGATGCTCTCGCCTGTGCTGCATGCAATGCGTTTTAAAATAAAGGCTTCAATATTCTCGAGAAAAGGAGTTTTCCCACAGCGTTTGCAACGCAGTACGAGAGAACGTTCTCGTAAGGGAACTGACTTTAGTGTGTGAAGAGTGTAGAGAAACTGACTTTAGTGTGTGAAGTGTGTAGAGAAACTGACTTTAGTGTGTGAAGAATGTAGAGAAACTGACTTTAGTGTGTGAAGTGTGTAGAGAAACTGACTTTAGTGTGTGAAGAGTGTAGAGAAACTGACTTTAGTGTGTGACGTGTGTAGACTAGAGAAACTGACTTCAGTGTGTGAAGAGTGTAGAGAAACGTACTTGGTTACTTACGTAACCTCGGTTCCCTTAGAGATAAGGGAACGAGTACTGCGTTGAAAACGCTGTGGGAAAACTCCTTTTCTCGAGAATATTGAAGCCTTTATTTTAAAACGCATTGCTGCAGCACATGCGAGAGCTAGAAGCTCGCGTGAGCGTGCTGATTGGCTTGTGCAAAGCAACTGCACGAACCAATGGCGGAACAGCAGAGGAGCGCGAGCCAATCGGGGCGCTTGGCACTCTGCCAGAGTCAAGCGAGCGAAACTGCACGTGACAGAAGAGTATAAATACACAGAGAATCCGCCATTTGACAGGTTTAAATCGACTGAAGCGAAAAGACACCTGCCATAAGAGACAATAGCACGGCAAGGCAACGCAGTACTCGTTCCCTTATCTCTAAGGGAACCGAGGTTACGTAAGTAACCAAGTACGTTCCCTTACGAGAACGTTCTCTCGTACTGCGTTGAAAACGCTGTGGGAACACTATTTAAAACGCCGTGCTTGTCGTCTTTGGCCAATCTGACTCACCGAGAGCTCCAGGAAGTACAGAATAGCCTAGGATAAAGAGACGAATCTTCGGGCCCTTAGATATCCAAACAGATAAAGCTGGGCCAAGGGCCAGTCTTAAGAATCCCACAACACGAGATGACAACCAGTGTCTGAGTCAAAAACTAGTCTGGGTCCACAGAGCCAGCGTTAGATAGAGACTACTCATGCCTAAAAGGCAGGTACCATAGAGGTCTAAGATGTGGCGGGAACGGACCAGCCGGCCGCCGCATACGTTATATAGCGCATAACGTCCTGCATAGACATTTTCATAACTAGTCTGGATCCATAGACCATCCGTGGACCATCCGGCCGCCGCACAAATGTCTTCGATAGGAACACCACTTGACCAGGCCCACGAAGAGGCAACGCCTCTCGTGGAGTGAGCTCTAACACCTATGGGACATGTAAGGCCCAGTGAGGTGTAGGCCAGAGCAATGGCATCCACTATCCACCTGGACAGCGTGAGCTTCGTGACAGGAAGACCTTTGGTTCAGCCCCCGAAGCAAACAAAAAGCTGTTCAGACTGTCTGAAAGAGGCTGAACGCTCTAAATAAATTCTCAAAGCTCTGACAGGGCAGAGTGTGAGAACATCACTGAACTCTTCTGAGGTGGGAAGAGCTGACAGAGAAATAACCTGGGCTCTGAACTGAGTTGAGAGCACCTTAGGAATATATCCATGTCTTGGCCTAAGGATGACCTTAGAGTCATTGGGGCCAAATTCCAGACAGGAAGCGCTAGTAGAGAGCGCCTGTAAGTCACTCACTCTCTTGACTGACGCCAGTGCCAACAGCAGGGCGGTTTTCAGGGAGAGAGGTTTTAGGTCGGCTGACCGAAGTGGTTCAAAGGGAGGTCCCTTAAGAGCCCGCAGAACCAAAAAAAGGTCCCATGCTGGGACAGATGGTGGCCGAGGCGGGTTAAGCCTTCTGGCGCCCTTAAGGAAGCGAACTATAAGGTCGCATTTTCCTAAGGAGGCTCCGGCTTCCAAAACATGCTGTGCAGCAATGGCTGCTACGTATACCTTGAGAGTGGAGGGGGATCGACCCGCATCCAGCATCTCCTGGAGAAAGGATAGCACTCTTGGAATTTCACAAGTGTGTGGGTCGAGGTTTCGAGCTAAACACCAGCTGGAAAACACTGACCATTTATGGTGGTAGAGGCGTCTGGTAGACGGAGCTCTAGCTTCCCTGATCGTGTTCAGGACGCCCTCTGGGAGGTCCTGGGGTACCCGTTGAGTGGCCAAGCGTGTAGGGCCCACAAATCGGGACGGGGATGCCATATAGTCCTGCTGGCCTGAGCCAGAAGGTCGCGCCTCACTGGGATTGGCCAAGGGTCTGTCACAGACAGCCGTATCAGCTCCGGAAACCAAGACTGGGTTCGCCATAGAGGAGCTATCAGGAGCACTGCGCATTTCGTGTCTCTGATCCGTTCGATGACCTGAGGGAGCATCGAGACCGGAGGAAAAGCATAGAGGGGAAGGCTGGGCCAGTCGTGGGCCAACGCATCCCTGCTCTTTGAAAAGAAGATTGGGCAGTGACGATTGTCTTCTGAGGCGAAGAGATCTACTTCTGCCTTCCCGAAGACCTCCCAAAGTAGGAGAATCGTCTGAGGGTGGAGAGACCATTCCTCTGGGGGAACCCTGCCCCGAGAGAGCATGTCTGCTCCCGTGTTCAACGTGCCCGGCACGTGAGCTGCCCTGAGCGAGCGCAGATTGGTGTGAGCCCATAACAGTAGCTGTGGCTATGGCAAGCAGGTTGCGGGACCTGAGGCCGCCCTGGCGATTTATGTAAGATACCACTGACATGTTGTCCGTCCGGACCAATACGTGGTGTCCAGCCAGGTATGGGAGGAAGGTTTTCAGGGCCAGAAAAACTGCCCTCATTTCGAGGCAGTTGATGTGTAGGCGTTTCTCCGAGCTCGACCAGAGGCCGGAGGCAGGCCTGCCCTCGTACAGGGCTCCCCAACCTAAGTTGGAAGCGTCTGTTGAAATCATCCTCCTCTTGGAGACCACCCCCATACTCACGCCCTGCTGAAACCAGCTGGCGTTCGTCCAAGGGGCCAGGGCTTGAACACAGCGCTGATCCACCTTGATAGTCAATCGGCCTGAGTGCCAGGCGCGGGGTGGCACCCGAGGTGCTGGCCATAGCTGAAGAGGACGCATGCGCAGTAGGCCTAGTTGGAGTACTGATGATGCTGAGGCCATAAGGCCAAGGATCCTCTGAAACGTTCTGAGGGGTGCATGAGAGCCCTCCGTGAACGATGCGGCGAACCGCTGAATCGATAGAGCACGGGCCGGGGAGGGCCATGCTCTCATAAGAACGGAGTCGAATACTGTCCCCAGGAACATGATACGTTGGCTGGGTGACAGAATACTCTTTGAAAAATTCACCCTGAGCCCTAGACATTCTAGATGGCTGAGGAGCCAGGCTTTGTGAGTATGTGACTCCGCCTCTGACAGAGTCAGAATGAGCCAGTCGTCGAGGTAGTTTAGAATGCGCATTCCCCGCTGTCTCAGGGGGGAGAGAGCTGCATCCATGCACTTCGTGAATGTACGAGGTGCCAGAGCCAGTCCAAACGGTAGAACCGTGTACTGGTATGTCTGTCCCTCGAAGGCGAATCTCAAGAATGGCCTGTGGTGGGGATTCACTTGAATGTGAAAGTAAGCGTCTTTCAGATCTACTGAGAAAAACCAGTCGCCTGGGCGAATTTGCGCCAGTATATGTCTGGTCGTGAGCATCCTGAACGGCCGTGACATGAGAGCCTTGTTCAGATGTCTGAGATCTAAAATGGGCCTCAGGCCGCCGTCTTTCTTCGTAACGAGAAAGTAACGGCTGTAAAAGCCTGACTCGCTTAGAGAAGGGGAAACCCTCTCGATAGCCCCTTTTGCTAGCAGACTTAATACTTCGGTGCGGAGGACATGACGTAATGTGCTGCTGACCGAGGTTTGAACCACAGCGCGAAAGCGCGGGGGTCTGCGTGCAAACTGAAGCGAGTAGCCGTGCTTTATGATGTTTATCACCCATTCTGAAACTCCTGGGATAGCCTGCCAGGCTAGAGCCCGAAGAGCCAGAGGCATCATTATATCTGGAACGCCCGGAGACGGGGGCTCGAACTGATATGAAGTCAGGGGAGAAATTTTGCTCGTTTTGTGCTCTGTGTGGGTCGCTGTTAAAACAGCGTTTGGGTGCAGGGGTGCGTAACACGTGACGGGCCCATTGTCTGCATACACAACTGCTCCAGCCGCCTGAACTGAAGAGGGAGCTGTGAGAAGCACTCGAGCGATCTTCGGGGCTGGTCCGGCCGCGGCGGGACATAGACCCCTTTTCCTGCCGGTTAGGACGGCTTCTTGGGCTCATGGTCGAGCGTCAGCTTCGGTCGAGGGCCCTGGCGCCTGGGAAACGGGAATCGTTTTGCAGGCTTCAGGCGTCGAGTGGTGTCAGCCGCGGGGAGGGGCTGGAGAACCTGAGACGCGGGCTTTTCCGGTCGCGGCGTGCTCTTGGGGCGCCGTTGGACCGAGCTAGAGCGCTTGGGCAGGAAGTGCCTCATAGCACTTGAAGCTTTCTGAGCCTCCGTGAAGCGATCAGCGAAGCCATTTACAGAAGGGCCGAAGAGACCGGATGGAGAGACTGGAGAGTCGAGGAAGGCGGTTTTGTCAGCGTCCCTGATCTCTGTTAAAGTAAGCCACAAGTGGCGCTCTAAGACAACCAGGCTAGACATGTTGCGGCCCAGTGCTTGCGCGGTGGTCTTTGTGGCCCTCAGCGCCAAATCTGTAGCACTCCTGAGGTCTTTGAAGGTGTCTGGGTCCGGGCCAGACTCGTCCATAGTGCGGAGGAGCTTAGCTTGAAACACCTGCAGGGTCGCCATAGCGTGGAGTGCAGAGGCGGCTTGGCCGGCGGCAGCATAAGCGCGGCTGGCGAGAGCCGAAGTGGTCCTGCACGGCTTAGAGGGGTGCACGGTTTTAGCCCTCCAACTCCCAGCAGTGGGAGGGCATAAGTGTGCAGCGACCGCTTCCTCTAATGGAGGTAGAAAAACATACCCTTTCTCTTCAGCGCCGTCGACAGAGGAGAGCGTTGAAGAAGCTGAAGAGCGCGTTCGCGCTGAAAAGGGCGCGCGCCAGCTTTTAGTGAGCTCATCATGAACTTCAGGCATGAAGGGGGCGGCACGTTGACGAGGGGCCTGTTGGCGCCCCGGCAGGTACCATTCGTCGAGGCGGCTTTTGGTAGGCTCAGCTGGGGAAAGCCAGTCGAGTCCCAGTTCTTCGACAGCGCGAGACATGACACGGAAGAGTTCGGCGTCGATGCTCGCTCGAGTGTCAATGGGATCCAGCTGAGAGAGGGGGGCGGGGTCCGCGGAGCCCGACCATTCCTCACTTTCAGATGCCGCCATAGAAACAGCGTCGTCCAGTTCTTCGGACAAACCGAAAGAGACGAGACCTGCCGCTTCAGAAGAGGGGCGTTGGTCGCTCTGGGAGAACAGGACTGGAGATGAAGGCGCGGGCGAAGCGTGCGGGGAGAGACCCGGCGTGCATTCATCCAGATGAGCGCGTTCAGGAGGCCTCTGGTCGCGCCGCTTCTTCCTACGGGGCTCACGGGGCGCCGAAGATGGAAGGTGGGCGGGAACACTCAGCGAGGCGGCGGAAGATCTGGCACGGAGCGTGGCAACAGGCATTCCGTCACAGTGGAGGCAGCCGCCTTTAGTGAGCGCTGCCTCGGCGTGCTCAGGGCCGAGGCAGGCAACACACAGAGAGTGTGTGTCAGAGGCGTGCAGGGAGACCCCGCATGAGTCACACACGGTGAGCGGCATTTGAAACAACGCCGCGCGCTGTGAAAACAGCGATTTGCTCTCTTAGAATGCTCTTATTGAGTTAGAAAAAGGATACTCGTCGGATGCCACAGGGAAACGCTCAGCTTGGCAGATGCCGGGATGCGAAGCAGTTCCGCTCGAAGGCTGTTCGACGACGAGCGGCTTCACTCGGAGAGAATCAGCGACGAGGTGAGTCGAAAGCTGAAGGAGATAAAACCTGTCAAATGGCGGATTCTCTGTGTATTTATACTCTTCTGTCACGTGCAGTTTCGCGCGCTTGACTCTGGCAGAGTGCCAAGCGCCCCGATTGGCTCGCGCTCCTCTGCTGTTCCGCCATTGGTTCGTGCAGTTGCTTTGCACAAGCCAATCAGCACGCTCACGCGAGCTTCTAGCTCTCGCATGTGCTGCAGCAATGCGTTTTAAAATAAAGGCTTCAATATTCTCGAGAAAAGGAGTTTTCCCACAGCGTTTTCAACGCAGTACGAGAGAACGTTCTCGTAAGGGAACTGACTTTAGTGTGTGAAGTGTGTAGAGAAACTGACTTTAGTGTGTGAAGAGTGTAGAGAAACTGACTTTAGTGTGTGAAGAGTGTAGAGAAACTGACTTTAGTGTGTGATGAGTGTAGAGAAACTGACTTTAGTGTGTGAAGTGTGTAGAGAAACTGACATTAGTGTGTGAAGAGTGTAGAGAAACTGACTTTAGTGTGTGAAGTGTGTAGAGAAACTGTCTTTAGTGTGTGAAGAGTGAAGAGAAACTGACTTTAGTGTGTGAAGGGAGAAGAGAAACTGACTTTACTGTGTGAAGTGTGTAGAGAAACTGACTTTAGTGTGTGAAGAGTGTAGAGAAACTGACTTTAGTGTGTGAAGGGAGAAGAGAAACTGACTTTAGTGTGTGAAGAGTGTAGAGAAACTGACTTTAGTGTGTGAAGAGTGTAGAGAAACTGACTTTAGTGTGTGAAGTGTGTAGAGAAACTGACTTTAGTGTGTGAAGAGTGTAGAGAAACTGACTTTAGTGTGTGAAGTGTGTAGAGAAACTGACTTTAGTGTGTGAAGAGTGTAGAGAAACTGACTTTAGTGTGTGAAGTGTGTAGAGAAAACTGACTTTAGTGTGTGAAGTGTGTAGAGAAACTGACTTTAGTGTGTGAAGAGTGTAGAGAAACTGACTTTAGTGTGTGAAGTGTGTAGAGAAACTGACTTTAGTGTGTGAAGAGTGTAGAGAAACTGACTTTAGTGTGTGAAGTGTGTAGAGAAACTGACTTTAGTGTGTGAAGAGTGAAGAGAAACTGACTTTAGTGTGTGAAGTGTGTAGAGAAACTGACTTTAGTGTGTGAAGTGTGTAGAGAAACTGACTTTAGTGTGTGAAGTGTGTAGAGAAACTGACTTTAGTGTGTGAATAGTGTAGACTAGAGAAACTGACTTTAGTGTGTGAAGAGTGTAGAGAAACAGACTTTAGTGTGTGAAGTGTGTAGAGATACTGACTTTAGTGTGTGAAGAGTGTAGAGAAACTGACTTTAGTGTGTGAAGTGTGTAGAGAAACTGACTTTAGTGTGTGAAGAGTGTAGAGAAACTGACTTTAGTGTGTGAAGTGTGTAGAGAAACTGACTTTAGTGTGTGAAGAGTGTAGAGAAACTGACTTTAGTGTGTGAAGTGTGTAGAGAAACTGACTTTAGTGTGTGAAGAGTGTAGAGAAACTGACTTTAGTGTGTGAAGAGTGTAGAGAAACTGACTTTAGTGTGTGAAGAGTGTAGAGAAACTGACTTTAGTGTGTGAAGAGTGTAGAGAAACTGACTTTAGTGTGTGAAGTGTTTAGAGAAACTGACTTTAGTGTGTGAAGAGTGTAGAGAAACTGACTTTAGTGTGTGAAGTGTGTAGAGAAACTGACTTTAGTGTGTGAAGAGTGTAGAGAAACTGACTTTAGTGTGTGAAGTGTGTAGAGAAAACTGACTTTAGTGTGTGAAGTGTGTAGAGAAACTGACTTTAGTGTGTGAAGAGTGTAGAGAAACTGACTTTAGTGTGTGAAGTGTGTAGAGAAACTGACTTTAGTGTGTGAAGTGTGTAGAGAAACTGACTTTAGTGTGTGAAGAGTGAAGAGAAACTGACTTTAGTGTGTGAAGTGTGTAGAGAAACTGACTTTAGTGTGTGAAGTGTGTAGAGAAACTGACTTTAGTGTGTGAAGTGTGTAAAGAAACTGACTTTAGTGTGTGAATAGTGTAGACTAGAGAAACTGACTTTAGTGTGTGAAGAGTGTAGAGAAACAGACTTTAGTGTGTGAAGTGTGTAGAGATACTGACTTTAGTGTGTGAAGAGTGTAGAGAAACTGACTTTAGTGTGTGAAGTGTGTAGAGAAACTGACTTTAGTGTGTGAAGAGTGTAGAGAAACTGACTTTAGTGTGTGAAGTGTGTAGACTAGAGAAACTGACTTTAGTGTGTGAAGAGTGTAGAGAAACTGACTTTAGTGTGTGAAGTGTGTAGAGAAACTGACTTTAGTGTGTGAAGAGTGTAGAGAAACTGACTTTAGTGTGTGAAGAGTGTAGAGAAACTGACTTTAGTGTGTGAAGAGTGTAGAGAAACTGACTTTAGTGTGTGAAGTGTGTAGAGAAACTGACATTAGTGTGTGAAGAGTGTAGAGAAACTGACTTTAGTGTGTGAAGTGTGTAGAGAAACTGACTTTAGTGTGTGAAGAGTGAAGAGAAACTGACTTTAGTGTGTGAAGGGAGAAGAGAAACTGACTTTAGTGTGTGAAGAGTGTAGAGAAACTGACTTTAGTGTGTGAAGGGAGAAGAGAAACTGACTTTAGTGTGTGAAGAGTGTAGAGAAACTGACTTTAGTGTGTGAAGTGTGTAGAGAAACTGACTTTAGTGTGTGAAGAGTGTAGAGAAACTGACTTTAGTGTGTGAAGTGTGTAGAGAAACTGACTTTAGTGTGTGAAGAGTGTAGAGAAACTGACTTTAGTGTGTTAAGAGTGAAGAGAAACTGACTTTAGTGTGTGAAGTGTGTAGAGAAACTGACTTTAGTGTGTGAAGAGTGTAGACTAGAGAAACTGACTTTAGTGTGTGAAGAGTGTAGAGAATCTGACTTTAGTATGTGAAGGGAGAAGAGAAACTGACTTTAGTGTGTGAAGAGTGTAGAGAATCTGACTTTAGTGTGTGAAGAGTGTAGAGAATCTGACTTTAGTGTGTGAAGAGTGTAGAGAAACTGACTTTAGTGTGTGAAGAGTGTAGAGAAACAGACTTTAGTGTGTGAAGAGTGAAGAGAAACTGACTTTAGTGTGTGAAGTGTGTAGAGAAACTAACTTTAGTGTGTGAAGTGTGTAGAGAAACTGACTTTAGTGTGTGAAGAGTGTAGACTAGAGAAACTGACTTTAGTGTGTGAAGAGTGTAGACTAGAGAAACTGACTTTAGTGTGTGAAGAGTGTAGAGAAACAGACTTTAGTGTGTGAAGTGTGTAGAGAAACTGACTTTAGTGTGTGAAGAGTGTAGAGAATCTGACTTTAGTGTGTGAAGGGAGAAGAGAAACTGACTTTAGTGTGTGAAGAGTGTAGAGAAACTGACTTTAGTGTGTGAAGTGTGTAGAGAAACTAACTTTAGTGTGTGAAGTGTGTAGAGAAACTGACTTTAGTGTGTGAAGAGTGTAAACTAGAGAAACTGACTTTAGTGTGTGAAGAGTGTAGAGAAACAGACTTTAGTGTGTGAAGTGTGTAGAGAAACTGACTTTAGTGTGTGAAGAGTGTAGAGAAACTGACTTTAGTGTGTGAAGAGTGTAGAGAAACTGACTTTAGTGTGTGAAGAGTGTAGAGAAACAGACTTTAGTGTGTGAAGTGTGTAGAGAAACTGACTTTAGTGTGTGAAGAGTGTAGAGAATCTGACTTTAGTGTGTGAAGTGTGTAGAGAAACTGACTTTAGTGTGTGAAGAGTGTAGAGAAACTGACTTTAGTGTGTGAAGTGTGTAGAGAAACTAACTTTAGTGTGTGAAGTGTGTAGAGAAACTGACTTTAGTGTGTGAAGAGTGTAGACTAGAGAAACTGACTTTAGTGTGTGAAGAGTGTAGAGAAACAGACTTTAGTGTGTGAAGTGTGTAGAGAAACTGACTTTAGTGTGTGAAGAGTGTAGAGAAACTGACTTTAGTGTGTGAAGTGTGTAGAGAAACTGACTTTAGTGTGTGAAGAGTGTAGAGAAACTGACTTTAGTGTGTGAAGTGTGTAGACTAGAGAAACTGACTTTAGTGTGTGAAGAGTGTAGAGAAACTGACTTTAGTGTGTGAAGTGTGTAGAGAAACTGACTTTAGTGTGTGAAGAGTGTAGAGAAACTGACTTTAGTGTGTGAAGTGTGTAGAGAAACTGACTTTAGTGTGTTAAGAGTGTAGAGAATCTGACTTTAGTGTGTGAAGTGTGTAGAGAAACTGACTTTAGTGTGTGAAGAGTGTAGAGAAACTGACTTTAGTGTGTGAAGGGAGAAGAAAAACTGACTTTAGTGTGTGAAGAGTGTAGAGAAACTGACTTTAGTGTGTGAAGGGAGAAGAGAAACTGACTTTAGTGTGTGAAGAGTGTAGAGAAACAGACTTTAGTGTGTGAAGTGTGTAGAGAAACTGACTTTAGTGTGTGAAGAGTGTAGAGAAACTGACTTTAGTGTGTGAAGGGAGAAGAGAAACTGACTTTAGTGTGTGAAGAGTGTAGAGAAACTGACTTTAGTGTGTGAAGTGTGTAGACTAGAGAAACTGACTTTAGTGTGTGAAGTGTGTAGAGAAACTGACTTTAGTGTGTTAAGAGTGTAGAGAAACTGACTTTAGTGTGTGAAGAGTGTAGAGAAACTGACTTTAGTGTGTGAAGAGTGTAGAGAAACTGACTTTAGTGTGTTAAGAGTGAAGAGAAACTGACTTTAGTGTGTGAAGAGTGTAGAGAAACTGACTTTAGTGTGTGAAGAGTGAAGAGAAACTGACTTTAGTGTGTGAAGTGTGTAGAGAAACTAACTTTAGTGTGTGAAGTGTGTAGAGAAACTGACTTTAGTGTGTGAAGAGTGTAGACTAGAGAAACTGACTTTAGTGTGTGAAGAGTGTAGACTAGAGAAACTGACTTTAGTGTGTGAAGAGTGTAGAGAAACAGACTTTAGTGTGTGAAGTGTGTAGAGAAACTGACTTTAGTGTGTGAAGAGTGTAGAGAAACTGACTTTAGTGTGTGAAGGGAGAAGAGAAACTGACTTTAGTGTGTGAAGAGTGTAGAGAAACTGACTTTAGTGTGTGAAGAGTGTAGAGAAACTGACTTTAGTGTGTGAAGTGTGTAGAGAAACTGACTTTAGTGTGTGAAGAGTGTAGAGAAACTGACTTTAGTGTGTGAAGTGTGTAGAGAAACTGACTTTAGTGTGTGAAGAGTGTAGAGAAACTGACTTTAGTGTGTGAAGTGTGTAGAGAAAACTGACTTTAGTGTGTGAAGTGTGTAGAGAAACTGACTTTAGTGTGTGAAGAGTGTAGAGAAACTGACTTTAGTGTGTGAAGTGTGTAGAGAAACTGACTTTAGTGTGTGAAGAGTGTAGAGAAACTGACTTTAGTGTGTGAAGTGTGTAGAGAAACTGACTTTAGTGTGTGAAGAGTGAAGAGAAACTGACTTTAGTGTGTGAAGTGTGTAGAGAAACTGACTTTAGTGTGTGAAGTGTGTAGAGAAACTGACTTTAGTGTGTGAAGTGTGTAGAGAAACTGACTTTAGTGTGTGAATAGTGTAGACTAGAGAAACTGACTTTAGTGTGTGAAGAGTGTAGAGAAACAGACTTTAGTGTGTGAAGTGTGTAGAGATACTGACTTTAGTGTGTGAAGAGTGTAGAGAAACTGACTTTAGTGTGTGAAGTGTGTAGAGAAACTGACTTTAGTGTGTGAAGAGTGTAGAGAAACTGACTTTAGTGTGTGAAGTGTGTAGAGAAACTGACTTTAGTGTGTGAAGAGTGTAGAGAAACTGACTTTAGTGTGTGAAGTGTGTAGAGAAACTGACTTTAGTGTGTGAAGAGTGTAGAGAAACTGACTTTAGTGTGTGAAGAGTGTAGAGAAACTGACTTTAGTGTGTGAAGAGTGTAGAGAAACTGACTTTAGTGTGTGAAGAGTGTAGAGAAACTGACTTTAGTGTGTGAAGTGTTTAGAGAAACTGACTTTAGTGTGTGAAGAGTGTAGAGAAACTGACTTTAGTGTGTGAAGTGTGTAGAGAAACTGACTTTAGTGTGTGAAGAGTGTAGAGAAACTGACTTTAGTGTGTGAAGTGTGTAGAGAAAACTGACTTTAGTGTGTGAAGTGTGTAGAGAAACTGACTTTAGTGTGTGAAGAGTGTAGAGAAACTGACTTTAGTGTGTGAAGTGTGTAGAGAAACTGACTTTAGTGTGTGAAGTGTGTAGAGAAACTGACTTTAGTGTGTGAAGAGTGAAGAGAAACTGACTTTAGTGTGTGAAGTGTGTAGAGAAACTGACTTTAGTGTGTGAAGTGTGTAGAGAAACTGACTTTAGTGTGTGAAGTGTGTAAAGAAACTGACTTTAGTGTGTGAATAGTGTAGACTAGAGAAACTGACTTTAGTGTGTGAAGAGTGTAGAGAAACAGACTTTAGTGTGTGAAGTGTGTAGAGATACTGACTTTAGTGTGTGAAGAGTGTAGAGAAACTGACTTTAGTGTGTGAAGTGTGTAGAGAAACTGACTTTAGTGTGTGAAGAGTGTAGAGAAACTGACTTTAGTGTGTGAAGTGTGTAGACTAGAGAAACTGACTTTAGTGTGTGAAGAGTGTAGAGAAACTGACTTTAGTGTGTGAAGTGTGTAGAGAAACTGACTTTAGTGTGTGAAGAGTGTAGAGAAACTGACTTTAGTGTGTGAAGAGTGTAGAGAAACTGACTTTAGTGTGTGAAGAGTGTAGAGAAACTGACTTTAGTGTGTGAAGTGTGTAGAGAAACTGACATTAGTGTGTGAAGAGTGTAGAGAAACTGACTTTAGTGTGTGAAGTGTGTAGAGAAACTGACTTTAGTGTGTGAAGAGTGAAGAGAAACTGACTTTAGTGTGTGAAGGGAGAAGAGAAACTGACTTTAGTGTGTGAAGAGTGTAGAGAAACTGACTTTAGTGTGTGAAGGGAGAAGAGAAACTGACTTTAGTGTGTGAAGAGTGTAGAGAAACTGACTTTAGTGTGTGAAGTGTGTAGAGAAACTGACTTTAGTGTGTGAAGAGTGTAGAGAAACTGACTTTAGTGTGTGAAGTGTGTAGAGAAACTGACTTTAGTGTGTGAAGAGTGTAGAGAAACTGACTTTAGTGTGTTAAGAGTGAAGAGAAACTGACTTTAGTGTGTGAAGTGTGTAGAGAAACTGACTTTAGTGTGTGAAGAGTGTAGACTAGAGAAACTGACTTTAGTGTGTGAAGAGTGTAGAGAATCTGACTTTAGTATGTGAAGGGAGAAGAGAAACTGACTTTAGTGTGTGAAGAGTGTAGAGAATCTGACTTTAGTGTGTGAAGAGTGTAGAGAATCTGACTTTAGTGTGTGAAGAGTGTAGAGAAACTGACTTTAGTGTGTGAAGAGTGTAGAGAAACAGACTTTAGTGTGTGAAGAGTGAAGAGAAACTGACTTTAGTGTGTGAAGTGTGTAGAGAAACTAACTTTAGTGTGTGAAGTGTGTAGAGAAACTGACTTTAGTGTGTGAAGAGTGTAGACTAGAGAAACTGACTTTAGTGTGTGAAGAGTGTAGACTAGAGAAACTGACTTTAGTGTGTGAAGAGTGTAGAGAAACAGACTTTAGTGTGTGAAGTGTGTAGAGAAACTGACTTTAGTGTGTGAAGAGTGTAGAGAATCTGACTTTAGTGTGTGAAGGGAGAAGAGAAACTGACTTTAGTGTGTGAAGAGTGTAGAGAAACTGACTTTAGTGTGTGAAGTGTGTAGAGAAACTAACTTTAGTGTGTGAAGTGTGTAGAGAAACTGACTTTAGTGTGTGAAGAGTGTAAACTAGAGAAACTGACTTTAGTGTGTGAAGAGTGTAGAGAAACAGACTTTAGTGTGTGAAGTGTGTAGAGAAACTGACTTTAGTGTGTGAAGAGTGTAGAGAAACTGACTTTAGTGTGTGAAGAGTGTAGAGAAACTGACTTTAGTGTGTGAAGAGTGTAGAGAAACAGACTTTAGTGTGTGAAGTGTGTAGAGAAACTGACTTTAGTGTGTGAAGAGTGTAGAGAATCTGACTTTAGTGTGTGAAGTGTGTAGAGAAACTGACTTTAGTGTGTGAAGAGTGTAGAGAAACTGACTTTAGTGTGTGAAGTGTGTAGAGAAACTAACTTTAGTGTGTGAAGTGTGTAGAGAAACTGACTTTAGTGTGTGAAGAGTGTAGACTAGAGAAACTGACTTTAGTGTGTGAAGAGTGTAGAGAAACAGACTTTAGTGTGTGAAGTGTGTAGAGAAACTGACTTTAGTGTGTGAAGAGTGTAGAGAAACTGACTTTAGTGTGTGAAGTGTGTAGAGAAACTGACTTTAGTGTGTGAAGAGTGTAGAGAAACTGACTTTAGTGTGTGAAGTGTGTAGACTAGAGAAACTGACTTTAGTGTGTGAAGAGTGTAGAGAAACTGACTTTAGTGTGTGAAGTGTGTAGAGAAACTGACTTTAGTGTGTGAAGAGTGTAGAGAAACTGACTTTAGTGTGTGAAGTGTGTAGAGAAACTGACTTTAGTGTGTTAAGAGTGTAGAGAATCTGACTTTAGTGTGTGAAGTGTGTAGAGAAACTGACTTTAGTGTGTGAAGAGTGTAGAGAAACTGACTTTAGTGTGTGAAGGGAGAAGAAAAACTGACTTTAGTGTGTGAAGAGTGTAGAGAAACTGACTTTAGTGTGTGAAGGGAGAAGAGAAACTGACTTTAGTGTGTGAAGAGTGTAGAGAAACAGACTTTAGTGTGTGAAGTGTGTAGAGAAACTGACTTTAGTGTGTGAAGAGTGTAGAGAAACTGACTTTAGTGTGTGAAGGGAGAAGAGAAACTGACTTTAGTGTGTGAAGAGTGTAGAGAAACTGACTTTAGTGTGTGAAGTGTGTAGACTAGAGAAACTGACTTTAGTGTGTGAAGTGTGTAGAGAAACTGACTTTAGTGTGTTAAGAGTGTAGAGAAACTGACTTTAGTGTGTGAAGAGTGTAGAGAAACTGACTTTAGTGTGTGAAGAGTGTAGAGAAACTGACTTTAGTGTGTTAAGAGTGAAGAGAAACTGACTTTAGTGTGTGAAGAGTGTAGAGAAACTGACTTTAGTGTGTGAAGAGTGAAGAGAAACTGACTTTAGTGTGTGAAGTGTGTAGAGAAACTAACTTTAGTGTGTGAAGTGTGTAGAGAAACTGACTTTAGTGTGTGAAGAGTGTAGACTAGAGAAACTGACTTTAGTGTGTGAAGAGTGTAGACTAGAGAAACTGACTTTAGTGTGTGAAGAGTGTAGAGAAACAGACTTTAGTGTGTGAAGTGTGTAGAGAAACTGACTTTAGTGTGTGAAGAGTGTAGAGAATCTGACTTTAGTGTGTGAAGGGAGAAGAGAAACTGACTTTAGTGTGTGAAGAGTGTAGAGAAACTGACTTTAGTGTGTGAAGTGTGTAGAGAAACTAACTTTAGTGTGTGAAGTGTGTAGAGAAACTGACTTTAGTGTGTAAAGAGTGTAAACTAGAGAAACTGACTTTAGTGTGTGAAGAGTGTAGAGAAACAGACTTTAGTGTGTGAAGTGTGTAGAGAAACTGACTTTAGTGTGTGAAGAGTGTAGAGAAACAGACTTTAGTGTGTGAAGTGTGTAGAGAAACTGACTTTAGTGTGTGAAGAGTGTAGAGAATCTGACTTTAGTGTGTGAAGTGTGTAGAGAAACTGACTTTAGTGTGTGAAGAGTGTAGAGAAACTGACTTTAGTGTGTGAAGTGTGTAGAGAAACTAACTTTAGTGTGTGAAGTGTGTAGAGAAACTGACTTTAGTGTGTGAAGAGTGTAGACTAGAGAAACTGACTTTAGTGTGTGAAGAGTGTAGAGAAACAGACTTTAGTGTGTGAAGTGTGTAGAGAAACTGACTTTAGTGTGTGAAGAGTGTAGAGAAACTGACTTTAGTGTGTGAAGTGTGTAGAGAAACTGACTTTAGTGTGTGAAGAGTGTAGAGAAACTGACTTTAGTGTGTGAAGTGTGTAGACTAGAGAAACTGACTTTAGTGTGTGAAGAGTGTAGAGAAACTGACTTTAGTGTGTGAAGTGTGTAGAGAAACTGACTTTAGTGTGTGAAGAGTGTAGAGAAACTGACTTTAGTGTGTGAAGTGTGTAGAGAAACTGACTTTAGTGTGTTAAGAGTGTAGAGAATCTGACTTTAGTGTGTGAAGTGTGTAGAGAAACTGACTTTAGTGTGTGAAGAGTGTAGAGAAACTGACTTTAGTGTGTGAAGGGAGAAGAAAAACTGACTTTAGTGTGTGAAGAGTGTAGAGAAACTGACTTTAGTGTGTGAAGGGAGAAGAGAAACTGACTTTAGTGTGTGAAGAGTGTAGAGAAACAGACTTTAGTGTGTGAAGTGTGTAGAGAAACTGACTTTAGTGTGTGAAGAGTGTAGAGAAACTGACTTTAGTGTGTGAAGGGAGAAGAGAAACTGACTTTAGTGTGTGAAGAGTGTAGAGAAACTGACTTTAGTGTGTGAAGTGTGTAGACTAGAGAAACTGACTTTAGTGTGTGAAGTGTGTAGAGAAACTGACTTTAGTGTGTTAAGAGTGTAGAGAAACTGACTTTAGTGTGTGAAGAGTGTAGAGAAACTGACTTTAGTGTGTGAAGAGTGTAGAGAAACTGACTTTAGTGTGTTAAGAGTGAAGAGAAACTGACTTTAGTGTGTGAAGAGTGTAGAGAAACTGACTTTAGTGTGTGAAGAGTGTAGAGAAACAGACTTTAGTGTGTGAAGAGTGTAGAGAAACTGACTTTAGTGTGTGAAGGGAGAAGAGAAACTGACTTTAGTGTGTGAAGAGTGTAGAGAAACTGACTTTAGTGTGTGAAGAGTGTAGAGAAACTGACTTTAGTGTGTGAAGAGTGTAGAGAAACAGACTTTAGTGTGTGAAGAGTGTAGACTAGAGAAACTGACTTTAGTGTGTGAAGTGTGTAGAGAAACTGACTTTAGTGTGTTAAGAGTGTAGAGAAACTGACTTTAGTGTGTGAAGAGTGTAGAGAAACTGACTTTAGTGTGTGAAGAGTGTAGAGAAACTGACTTTAGTGTGTTAAGAGTGAAGAGAAACTGACTTTAGTGTGTGAAGAGTGTAGAGAAACAGACTTTAGTGTGTGAAGAGTGAAGAGAAACTGACTTTAGTGTGTGAAGTGTGTAGAGAAACTAACTTTAGTGTGTGAAGTGTGTAGAGAAACTGACTTTAGTGTGTGAAGAGTGTAGACTAGAGAAACTGACTTTAGTGTGTGAAGAGTGTAGACTAGAGAAACTGACTTTAGTGTGTGAAGAGTGTAGAGAAACAGACTTTAGTGTGTGAAGTGTGTAGAGAAACTGACTTTAGTGTGTGAAGAGTGTAGAGAATCTGACTTTAGTGTGTGAAGGGAGAAGAGAAACTGACTTTAGTGTGTGAAGAGTGTAGAGAAACTGACTTTAGTGTGTGAAGTGTGTAGAGAAACTAACTTTAGTGTGTGAAGTGTGTAGAGAAACTGACTTTAGTGTGTGAAGAGTGTAAACTAGAGAAACTGACTTTAGTGTGTGAAGAGTGTAGAGAAACTGACTTTAGTGTGTGAAGGGAGAAGAGAAACTGACTTTAGTGTGTGAAGAGTGTAGAGAAACAGACTTTAGTGTGTGAAGAGTGTAGACTAGAGAAACTGACTTTAGTGTGTGAAGTGTGTAGAGAAACTGACTTTAGTGTGTTAAGAGTGTAGAGAAACTGACTTTAGTGTGTGAAGAGTGTAGAGAAACTGACTTTAGTGTGTGAAGAGTGTAGAGAAACTGACTTTAGTGTGTTAAGAGTGAAGAGAAACTGACTTTAGTGTGTGAAGAGTGTAGAGAAACAGACTTTAGTGTGTGAAGAGTGAAGAGAAACTGACTTTAGTGTGTGAAGTGTGTAGAGAAACTAACTTTAGTGTGTGAAGTGTGTAGAGAAACTGACTTTAGTGTGTGAAGAGTGTAGACTAGAGAAACTGACTTTAGTGTGTGAAGAGTGTAGACTAGAGAAACTGACTTTAGTGTGTGAAGAGTGTAGAGAAACAGACTTTAGTGTGTGAAGTGTGTAGAGAAACTGACTTTAGTGTGTGAAGAGTGTAGAGAATCTGACTTTAGTGTGTGAAGGGAGAAGAGAAACTGACTTTAGTGTGTGAAGAGTGTAGAGAAACTGACTTTAGTGTGTGAAGTGTGTAGAGAAACTAACTTTAGTGTGTGAAGTGTGTAGAGAAACTGACTTTAGTGTGTGAAGAGTGTAAACTAGAGAAACTGACTTTAGTGTGTGAAGAGTGTAGAGAAACAGACTTTAGTGTGTGAAGTGTGTAGAGAAACTGACTTTAGTGTGTGAAGAGTGTAGAGAAACTGACTTTAGTGTGTGAAGAGTGTAGAGAAACTGACTTTAGTGTGTGAAGAGTGTAGAGAAACAGACTTTAGTGTGTGAAGTGTGTAGAGAAACTGACTTTAGTGTGTGAAGAGTGTAGATAATCTGACTTTAGTGTGTGAAGTGTGTAGAGAAACTGACTTTAGTGTGTGAAGAGTGTAGAGAAACTGACTTTAGTGTGTGAAGTGTGTAGAGAAACTAACTTTAGTGTGTGAAGTGTGTAGAGAAACTGACTTTAGTGTGTGAAGAGTGTAGACTAGAGAAACTGACTTTAGTGTGTGAAGAGTGTAGAGAAACAGACTTTAGTGTGTGAAGTGTGTAGAGAAACTGACTTTAGTGTGTGAAGAGTGTAGAGAAACTGACTTTAGTGTGTGAAGTGTGTAGAGAAACTGACTTTAGTGTGTGAAGAGTGTAGAGAAACTGACTTTAGTGTGTGAAGTGTGTAGACTAGAGAAACTGACTTTAGTGTGTGAAGAGTGTAGAGAAACTGACTTTAGTGTGTGAAGTGTGTAGAGAAACTGACTTTAGTGTGTGAAGAGTGTAGAGAAACTGACTTTAGTGTGTGAAGTGTGTAGAGAAACTGACTTTAGTGTGTTAAGAGTGTAGAGAATCTGACTTTAGTGTGTGAAGTGTGTAGAGAAACTGACTTTAGTGTGTGAAGAGTGTAGAGAAACTGACTTTAGTGTGTGAAGGGAGAAGAAAAACTGACTTTAGTGTGTGAAGAGTGTAGAGAAACTGACTTTAGTGTGTGAAGGGAGAAGAGAAACTGACTTTAGTGTGTGAAGAGTGTAGAGAAACAGACTTTAGTGTGTGAAGTGTGTAGAGAAACTGACTTTAGTGTGTGAAGAGTGTAGAGAAACTGACTTTAGTGTGTGAAGGGAGAAGAGAAACTGACTTTAGTGTGTGAAGAGTGTAGAGAAACTGACTTTAGTGTGTGAAGTGTGTAGACTAGAGAAACTGACTTTAGTGTGTGAAGTGTGTAGAGAAACTGACTTTAGTGTGTTAAGAGTGTAGAGAAACTGACTTTAGTGTGTGAAGAGTGTAGAGAAACTGACTTTAGTGTGTGAAGAGTGTAGAGAAACTGACTTTAGTGTGTTAAGAGTGAAGAGAAACTGACTTTAGTGTGTGAAGAGTGTAGAGAAACTGACTTTAGTGTGTGAAGAGTGTAGAGAAACAGACTTTAGTGTGTGAAGAGTGTAGAGAAACTGACTTTAGTGTGTGAAGGGAGAAGAGAAACTGACTTTAGTGTGTGAAGAGTGTAGAGAAACTGACTTTAGTGTGTGAAGAGTGTAGAGAAACTGACTTTAGTGTGTGAAGAGTGTAGAGAAACAGACTTTAGTGTGTGAAGAGTGTAGAGAAACTGACTTTAGTGTGTGAAGAGTGTAGAGAAACTAACTTTAGTGTGTGAAGAGTGTAGAGAAACTGACTTTAGTGTGTGAAGAGTGAAGAGAAACTGACTTTAGTGTGTGAAGAGTGTAGAGAAACTGACTTTAGTGTGTGAAGAGTGTAGAGAAACTGACTTTAGTGTGTGAAGAGTGTAGAGAAACTGACTTTAGTGTGTGAAGAGTGTAGAGAAACTGACTTTAGTGTGTGAAGAGTGTAGAGAAACTGACTTTAGTGTGTGAAGAGTGTAGAGAAACTGACTTTAGTGTGTGAAGAGTGTAGAGAAACTGACTTTAGTGTGTGAGGAGTGTAGAGAAACTGACTTTAGTGTGTGAAGAGTGCAGAGAAACTGACTTTAGTGTGTGAAGAGTGAAGAGAAACTGACTTTAGTGTGTGAAGAGTGTAGAGAAACTGACTTTAGTGTGTGAAGAGTGTAGAGAAACTGACTTTAGTGTGTGAAGAGTGCAGAGAAACTGACTTTAGTGTGTGAAGTGTGTAGAGAAACTGACTTTAGTGTGTGAAGAGTGTAGAGAAACTGACTTTAGTGTGTGAAGAGTGAAGAGAAACTGACTTTAGTGTGTGAAGAGTGTAGAGAAACTGACTTTAGTGTGTGAAGAGTGAAGAGAAACTGACTTTAGTGTGTGAAGAGTGCAGAGAAACTGACTTTAGTGTGTGAAGAGTGTAGAGAAACTGACTTTAGTGTGTGAAGAGTGTAGAGAAACAGACTTTAGTGTGTGAAGAGTGTAGAGAAACTGACTTTAGTGTGTGAAGAGTGTAGAGAAACAGACTTTAGTGTGTGAAGAGTGTAGAGAAACTGACTTTAGTGTGTGAAGAGTGTAGAGAAACTGACTTTAGTGTGTGAAGAGTGCAGAGAAACTGACTTTAGTGTGTGAAGAGTGTAGAGAAACTGACTTTAGTGTGTGAAGAGTGTAGAGAAACTGACTTTAGTGTGTGAAGAGTGTAGAGAAACTGACTTTAGTGTGTGAAGAGTGTAGAGAAACTGACTTTAGTGTGTGAAGAGTGCAGAGAAACTGACTTTAGTGTGTGAAGAGTGTAGAGAAACTGACTTTAGTGTGTGAAGAGTGTAGAGAAACAGACTTTAGTGTGTGAAGAGTGTAGAGAAACTGACTTTAGTGTGTGAAGGGAGAAGAGAAACTGACTTTAGTGTGTGAAGAGTGTAGAGAAACTGACTTTAGTGTGTGAAGAGTGTAGAGAAACTGACTTTAGTGTGTGAAGTGTGTAGAGAAACTGACTTTAGTGTGTGAAGAGTGTAGAGAAACTGACTTTAGTGTGTGAAGTGTGTAGAGAAACTGACTTTAGTGTGTGAAGAGTGAAGAGAAACTGACTTTAGTGTGTGAAGAGTGTAGAGAAACTGACTTTAGTGTGTGAAGAGTGTAGAGAAACTGACTTTAGTGTGTGAAGGGAGAAGAGAAACTGACTTTAGTGTGTGAAGAGTGTAGAGAAACTGACTTTAGTGTGTGAAGAGTGTAGAGAAACTGACTTTAGTGTGTGAAGAATGTAGAGAAACTGACTTTAGTGTGTGAAGAGTGTAGAGAAACTGACTTTAGTGTGTGAAGAGTGTAGAGAAACAGACTTTAGTGTGTGAAGAGTGCAGAGAAACTGACTTTAGTGTGTGAAGTGTGTAGAGAAACTGACTTTAGTGTGTGAAGAGTGTAGAGAATCTGACTTTAGTGTGTGAAGAGTGTAGAGAAACTGACTTTAGTGTGTGAAGAGTGTAGAGAAACTGACTTTAGTGTGTGAAGAGTGTAGAGAAACTGACTTTAGTGTGTGAAGAGTGTAGACTAGAGAAACAGACTTTAGTGTGTGAAGAGTGCAGAGAAACTGACTTTAGTGTGTGAAGTGTGTAGAGAAACTGACTTTAGTGTGTGAAGAGTGTAGAGAAACTGACTTTAGTGTGTGAAGTGTGTAGAGAAACTGACTTTAGTGTGTGAAGAGTGTAGAGAAACTGACTTTAGTGTGTGAAGTGTGTAGAGAAACTGACTTTAGTGTGTGAAGAGTGTAGAGAATCTGACTTTAGTGTGTGAAGAGTGTAGAGAAACTGACTTTAGTGTGTGAAGAGTGTAGAGAAACTGACTTTAGTGTGTGAAGAGTGTAGAGAAACTGACTTTAGTGTGTGAAGAGAGTCCTAGAGATTGTAAAAAACTTTTAAGTGTTTTCATGCTCATACAGTGCAACAGAAAAATATCCTAGCATTGCCATGAATCCATGAGGAAATATATCTCTATATATATGTGTGTGATATATTATATATCTCTCTCTCTCTCTCTCTCTCTCTCTCTATATATATATATATATATATATATATATATATATATATATATATATATATATATATATAAAATATATATATATGTGATATATAATTTGGTAGATGGTGTTGATTTTAAACCGAGAGCAATATGAACATGACAGGAGTTGTGCGTCTGAAAGTGTCGGCCGGACGCAGAGTTTCATTATTACAGCTCTTAAAGTAGAGTTTAAGAACGGTTCAGGAGCAGCAAAACTCAAACACTTCAAAGCTTGGCAACAAAAAGATTAAGTCAAGCATTTCCAGTCATTCCTCGCTCTGCAGGAGCCCTGCTGGAGATTATCCCGCCCGGAGTTTCACTCCCACTACAGCTAATCAGATTGTAATTCTTTGGGCCCCTTTTAGTGGAAAAATGTGCCTTGGATTAGTTGCCATGTACATTATGTCTGAAGTCAAGCTCCGCTGCAGAACTCCCGGTCCTCTCTCATGTGTTCAGGCGGTGGACAGCGCTCTTCTCCTGTGAGTTTCTGAAGACCTGAAGCCCTGATCTGAGGTCTGCACCCCTGGAGCATGCTGTGACGTCCTCTCAGTCCGACTCTTCACCTCCAGCACAGGCTCCATGGGGAACTATGATGAGGACACTGCGTTTCTGGGAGAGAAGGGGCCGTTTTTTGCGCTCCTCTTCTTCCTCCTGAATGCCATTTACATCTCCACCGGGCTTCACGGCCTGTACATCGTGTTCGTCGGGGCGTCGCCGGCTCATCACTGTCGGGTCGCGGAGGGAAATCTGAGTGCGGAATGGATGAGAGCAGTCATTCCTGAGGAGATGGTCAACGGGAAACTGCAGGCAAGTCAGTGTTGGAGATACAGCCTGGAGACCATCGGGAACCTGTCGGCACACGGAGTCTCTCCGCGGGACCTGAACCTCACCGACATTAGCCTGGAGAGATGTGTGGACGGGTGGAGATACAGCACTGACACCTTCAGCTCCACCATTGTCTCGGAGGTGAGAGAGACACACACACGCTCACAAACACACACTTTCAAACACACACACACACACTCTCAAACACACACACCGAGATTAACCTGGAGAGATGTGTGGACGGGTGGAGATACAGCACTGACACCTTCAGCTCCACCATCGTCTCGGAGGTGAGAGAGACACACTCTCAAACACACACTCTCAAACACACACACACACTCTCAAACACACACTCTCATACACACATACACGCTCACAAACACACACGCTCTCAAACACACATACTCTCAAACACACACACTCACACACACTCTCTCAAACACACACACTCTCAAACACACTCTCACAAACACACGAGCTCTCAAACACACACACTCTCAAACACACACTCTCACAAACACACAAGCTCTCAAACACACACTCTCACAAACACACACACTCACAAACACACACACTCTCAAACACACACACTCACAAACACACACTCTCTCAAACACACACATTCAAACACACATCTGGACACTCAGATCCAACATCAACTAATAAACACAACGCTTGATTCCAGTTCGCATGGATCCACGGAAAGACAAAGATTCTGTATTATGCTGCCGATCAATTTGTCAATTTGTAAAGAAATACTTCACGCCACGCACATATATATTCAAACGTGCATACCTCCTGTATAGACTCAACACATGATATGCATGTGCATATTTTGATGATAAAGTTTTCAAATATTTTCAAAACTTGCACTTTGGATCAGGGCCGGAGTGGGGCCACTTTTCAGCCCGGGAGTTTCAGGCCCAAGACCGGCCCACTTTTTCCATGGTGGAATTCCAAATTAGCACTTTTTCTAAATTGGATAAATGAAGCAACAGTTCAGCTCTTACTATTGTGTAGTTTGTATTAATACCATGGGTTAACAAATAATGTAAAGGTTAAATAATAATTCACTTAGACTTTATAAGCAATTGCGACTTTATTTCACACAATTCTGACTTTATATTTCGCAATTCTGACTTTATAGCGTGACTTTATATCACAATTCTGACTCTATATCTTGCAGTACTGACTTTATAAGCAACTGCAACTTTATTTCACGCAGTTCTGACTTTATATCTTGCAATTCTGACTTTATAAGAAGCAATTGCGACTTTATTTCACACAATTCTGACTTTATATCTCGCAATTCTGACTTTATAACACACAATTGCGACTTTATATCACACAATTCTGACTATATATCTTGCAGTTCTGATTTTATAAGCAATTGCTACTTTATTTCACGCAGTTCTGACTTTATAAGCAATTGCGACTTTATTTCATACAATTCTGAATTTATATCTCGCAATTCTGACTTTATAACACGCAATTGCAACTTTATTTCACGCAATTTTGACTTTATATATCGCAATTCTGAGAAATAAAGTCAGAATTGCGAGATGTAAACTCGCAATTGTGAGATAAAAAGTCGCAATTATCTTTTAAAATGTTTTATTCTGTGGCGGAAACAAAGCTTCCATACCTCCTGGCCTCTTCCTCCCATCCATCCTCCCTGACGATACCGTTACGGTAGGGCCGGCCCAGCTTTCGGTAGGCGCCGGTGGTGCCCCGGTAGCCTACCTGAGAAAACGTTTTGGAAAAGACGGACTAACCCAACCAACTCTATCGGAGGGGAGGGGAGAACTCCCTCACAGGGTACAAACCATGCAGAGGCTGCGCGCTGCGGTGTCAGAATGCGAAACGTGTGTAGCCCATGTAACTAACGTGACATTGAAATGTGACAAAAAAAAACAAAAAAAAATAGTTCCTCGACCGGCCCAAAAGTGAAGCGGCCCACCGGGAATTCTCCCGATTCTCCCGATTACCCACTCCGGGCCTGCTTTGGATCCTGTTTTAAAGTGTGTGTTCTCGAGCTCTAAACTCTGTTGTTGTGCGAATGAACGTCCAGAACACATTAAAAGTTTCTGTTTTCAGTTTAAACGGTGTCGTGTTAGCGGTCGCTAAGTTAATAACTAATGATCTCTGCAACGGAAGTGAATCATTCAAACTAACTTTATCTGGACAATAACTTTATTCTAGATCTGCTGTAAAGCCTAAACACTCTCTGTTACTGTAATCTCCTGTTCTCACTGTAAAGCTGCTGTGAGACACTCTGTATTGTTAAAGCGCTGTATAAATGAAGGAGACTCGACAACGCATATTCAGTGAAACTAGAGAGGATATTTGTGTAGTAGTAATAAACTGAACGTGTTTTAAATTATCAGGTTTATAGTTATAATCTAAATTATTCAACCTATTTAGTACTTAGTAGAACACCCTTTTGCTGTTCTAAGCTGCTGCAGGCGAGATGTATAACAGACAGCAGCTTCTGAGGAATCTGAGGAATCTGAGCAGTTCCTCATGAGCAACGGCTCCAGTTCAGGAATATTCCTGGGCGCCTTCAAATCCCACCAGAGACTGTCTATGGGGTTCGAGTCAGGTGACTGTGATGCCACTGTATCTCCCAGGACTTCATCTGCAAACAAGCCTTGGTGGAATGTGAGGAATGTTAGGACACTTTCAAAGGAATGTTATGATATTTTAGGTAATATAAACTGTAATGTCAGTGATGATAGAATATTAATATATTCAGGAGATGTTACAAGGGTTTTTAAAAATGTATGCTCTAGTAAGTTTCTTAGAAAGACATGTTTTCTTAGAAAGACATTTGCTGAGGAGCTCACACCAGCCTGGCATCGCCTTTTCCAGCTCTCAATTGATACACAGTACCAGAGCTTTGGAAAAAATCTATTATAATCTCAATTCCAAAAATTTCATGCCCTCTGGACAATAATGATTATAGGCCAGTTGCCTTAAAGGGATGGTTCGGAGTACATGAACCCCCCCCCCCCCCCCCCCCACACACACACACACACACACATAGAATATACGCAGGTTTGGAATTCCCTACAAGCCAAGCCTAAACAAAATACTTGTCTTTCCTTATAAATTTTGATAAGGAATTTTATTTTATTTGTTGCTTTGGGGTAGGACCGCGAGACGAATTTTCCCGACAACGCCTTATCTGTAGAGTGGTAGTGGGATCCTCCATAGGGAGAGACTAGTTGGCACTTCAGCACTGCGTTGTCATCGGTCCAGGTGAAGGTCCTTCATCAGATCTGGATACGGCCTGGATCCGGCAGGCTGCAGGAAAAACCTTGGGATAAACACAGACACTAAAATTAGCGTAGATGCCATTCTTCTCATGATGTAACGAGTACATCAGGATTTATGGGAAGTGTTCCCGGTTCCGGCTGACCTAATCTATGCAGCATAACATTAAATTATAGAAGTTTATAATGTATTATGTGAAAGCTAGGTCAAAGAGATGTGTCTTTAATCTGGCTTTGAACTGACAGAGTGTGTCTGCTTCCCGGACAATGGTAGGAAGACTGTTCCAGAGTTTTGGTGCTAAATAGGAGAAGGATCTACCGCCAGCAGTGGATTTTGATATTCTAGGTATAATCAACTGGCCGGAATTTTGAGATCGTAATAGACGTGACGGACTATAATGCGTTAAGAGCTCGCTCAAGTACTGCGGAGCTAAACCATTCAGTGCTTTGTAAGTAATCAGCAATATTTTAAAATTTATGCGATGTTTAATAGGGAGCCAATGCAGTTTTGACAGAACCGGGCTAATATGGTCATACTTCCTGGTTCTGGTAAGAACTCGAGCTGCTGCGTTTTGAACCAGCTGTAGTTTGTTTATTAAGCGTGCAGGGCAACCACCCAGTAGAGCATTACAATAATCTAGCCTTGATGTCATGAACGCATGAACTAATTGTTCCGCATTTGTCAATGAGAGCATATGACGTAATTTAGATATATTTTTAAGATGGAAAAATGCAGTTTTACAGATACTAGACACGTGACTTTCAAATGAAAGATTGGTATCAAAGAGCACACCCAGGTTCCTAACCGACGACGAAGACTTAACAGAGCAGCTATCAAGTGTTAGACAGTATTCTAGGTTATTACGTGAGGAAGTTTTTTGTCCAATAATTAGAAACTCTGTTTTTTCAGAATTTAGAAGTAGGAAATTACAAGTCATCCAATTTTTTATATCCGCTATGCATTCCGTTAATTTTGTGAATTGATAAGTTTCGTTAGGTTTTGAAGAAATATAGAGCCGAGTATCATCAGCATAACAGTGAAAGCTAATGCCATGTTTCCTAATGATATCTCCTAATGGTAGCATGTACAGAGTGAACAGCAACGGTCCTAATACTGAGCCTTGTGGTACACCATACTGAACTTGTGATCGATGAGACATCTCATCATTTACTGCTACAAACTGATAACGGTCAGATAAGTATGATTTAAACCATGCTAGTGCATTTCCCGTAATGCCAACATAATGTTCTAATCTATTTAAAAGAACGTTGTGGTCGATGGTGTCAAATGCAGCACTAAGATCGAGTAACACTAATAGAGAGATACAACCACGATCGGATGATAAGAGCAAATCATTTGTGACTCTAACGAGAGCTGTTTCGGTACTATGGCACGGTCTAAATCCGGACTGGAAATCCTCACAGATATCATTTCTTTCAAGAAAGGAACACAGTTGTGAAGATACTGCCTTTTCTAATATCTTTGACAGAAAAGGTAGATTCGAGATCGGCCTGTAATTGACTAATTCTGAAGGATCAAGTTGCGTTTTTTTAACAAGCGGTTTAATCAAAGCCAGCTTAAAGTTTTTTGGTACGTATCCTAGAGACAAAGACGAATTAATGATATTAAGAAGAGGATCTATGACCTCTGGAAGTATTTCTTTCAGTAGCTTAGTCGGTACAGGGTCTAACATACATGTTGTAGATTTAGATGATTTAATGAGTTTAGTAAATTCTTCCTCTCCTATAGCAACGAATGAATCAAATTTTTCCTCAGGGAGACTACAATGCACTGCCTGATGCGATACTGTAGTAGTAGGTTGCATAGTTATAATTTTGTCCCTGATATTATCAATCTTATAAGTGAAGAAGTTCATAAAGTCATTACTGCTGTGTTGCTTGGAAACTTCGGTGCTTGAAGCTTTATTTTTCGTTAGTTTAGCCACCGTTTCAAATAAATACCTAGGATTATGTTTATTTTCTTCTAATAGGGTTGAAAAATAAGCAGATCTAGCAGCTTTTAAAGCCTCTCTGTAAGTAATTGAGCTCTCTTTCCATGAAATGCGAAATACCTCTAGTTTTGTTTTCTTCCAGTTGCGCTCCATCTCTCTGGCTGCTCTCTTAAGGGCCCGAGTGTGCTCGTTGTACCACGGCGTTGGACTATTTTCTTTAATCTTCTTTAAGCGCAACGGAGCAACTGTGTCTAAAGTGCAGGAAAAGAGAGAGTTAAACGTTTCTGTTGTAATATCTAGTTCTTCTAAGCTATCTGAGATGCTGAGATGATGAAACTGATTAGGAAGATTATTAATAAAGCAATCTTTAGTAGCAGAAGTGATAGGTCTCACATATTTGAAACACGGAGTCGGCTTTGCAGCCTTGGCTAAATGCAAATTACACGAGACTAGATAATGATCTGAGATGTCATCGCTCTGCTGCAGAATTTCAACGGCATCCACATCTATTCCATGTGATAATATTAGATCTAGAGTATGATTACGACGATGAGTAGGTCCTGACACGTGTTGTCTAACTCCAATTGAATTTACAATGTCTTTAAATGCCAATCCCAATGCATCTTTTTCATTATCGATGTGTATATTAAAATTACCAACAATTAGTACTTTATCTGCAGTCAATATTAATTCTGATAAAAGTCCGCAAATTCTTTGATAAAGTCTGTATGGTGCCCTGGTGGCCTGTATACAGTAGCCAGCACAAATCTCAAACGTGATTTATCGTTTACACTATATATTTTTACATTAAGCACCAATGCTTCAAAAGAATTATATTTAAAACTTGATTTCTTAGTGGTTTTGAAACTATTACTATAAATTACAGCAACACCACCCCCTTTGCGTTTCAGACGAGGCTCATGTTTATAACAGTAATCTTGCGGGGTTGATTCATTTAAAGTAATGTAATCGTTTGGTTTTAGCCAGGTTTCTGTCAAACACAGCACATCTAGGTTATTATCTGAAATCATATCGTTAACAACGAGTGCTTTTGAAGTAAGCGATCGAATATTCAGCAACCCAAGCTTTAGCATTTGTTCATCTGTATTATAGCTGTTTTTTATTTGTTGAACATCAATTAAATTTTTAACCTTAGTTGGGTTTAAACGTTTTTTGGATTTCCAAATTCGGGGAACAGACACAGTCTCTATATGATGATAGCTAGGTGAAAGAGGCTCTATGTGATGGGATTTATCTGACCTTGGTGACGCGAGGCCGCTAGCAGACGGTCGGTTAAGCCAGTCTGTCTGCTTCCTGACCTGAGCCCCAGATTGTCATGTTTGAGCTCTAAGACTATGAGCCATATTACTAGAGAGAAGAGCAGCACCATCCCAGGAGGGATGAATACCATCTCTTTTCAACAGGTCAGGTTTGCCCCAAAAACTTTTCCAATTGTCTATGAATTCTATATTATTAAGCGGACACCACCGAGACAGCCAACCGTTAAGCGAACACAATCTACTAACTATCTCATCACTCCTGCGAACAGGAAGGGGGCCAGAGCAAATTACAGTCCTTGACATCGTACTTGCAAGTTCACACACCTCTTTAATATTAATTTTGGTGATCTCCGACTGGCGGAGTCGAACATCATTAGTGCCGACATGAATAATGATCTTAGAGAATTTACGATTAGCATTAGCCAGCACTTTTAAATTTGCTTTGATGTCAGGCGCTCTGGCTCCCGGCAAACATGTGACTATGGTGGTTGGTGTCTCTATTTTCACGTTCCGTGTAATAGAATCGCCAATAACTAGGGCACAATCATTCTCAGTGGGTGTTTCACTGAGCGGGGCAAATCGATTTGTTATGGTAATCGGAACGGAAGAGTGGTTTTTAGATCCGCGACTAGAGCGATCCCTCACTGTCACCCATTTGCCCGGCTGCACAGGCTCTACTTCAGCCGGAACCGACTCATGTAAAGTGTTCACTATTCTATGCGCATCCAAAACATCTAAAGTACTAGCACTCTTACTATCCTCAATTAAAGTTTGGATGCGTGTTTCTAATTCTGAAATCTTCTCTGTCAACCTAACTGTCTCCTTACATTTATCACATATAAATCCTATATTGTCGACAGAGAAGCCTATACTAAACATGTGACATGAAGTGCAAGTGACAATAACAGGACAAGACATTACTCACCGTGTTTGTTGAGTGATTCTTACTCACCTGAGCTTTTTATGAACTCAAAGGCGCGGACGCGCGAGAGAAAAATAAATAAATAAAATAGCTGAGCGCACGGGTGGCGCGTTAGCAGGCTAGCGAATTACTAGCGTTTTGTGCTAGTAGTACTAATAACAAAAGCTAGCGATGTCAGGTTAATCTGAGATGTTGGGTAAAATGTAGTAGTATAAACAACTAGAAATGGTAGTAAAATGATGGTTCAAAACAAAGAAATATATGGCTAAGACGGAGCTTATCGCACCGAATCAAACAAACACACTCACAGCAGGCAGCGAGGCAGACAGGAGCAATCGATCCTGGAAGGAAAACACAGGGCAATCGTGGTACTAACGATGCGGTTTCTACATTAACACACCTTGTTTTAAAGCATCTGGAGAGTCCAGCTGCTTACGCTAGGCTGCTTTTTACTGGTTTTAGTTCTGCGTTTAACTCCATTCAACCACACAAACTGTTGGATAAATTAATTAACCTACGAGTTAATCCTTTTATAATTAATTGCTATTATTCCTTCTTAACAAATAGGACACAACAGGTGAAATTTAATTCAGTGTTGTCGGATGTTGCAGTAAATAGTACAAGGGTACGTAAGTTCACCACTTCTGTTTACTTTGTACACAAATGACTGCATTAGCCAGCAGTCAAACCAATTTATTATGACATTTTCGGATGACACGGTTTTATTGCTCTTGATGTCAAGAGACTGCAGTATTGATGACTATAAAGCTGCTATAGAAGCGTTTGTGGGCTGGTATGACGACCATTATCTACAGATCAATGTAAAAAAAACTGAAGAGGTCATCACAGACCCCAGATCAGTGGGGGACAGGAGCTCTGCTGGGGTTCATGGTGATATTTGGGGGTCCACATGGGTGTGCACAAGGGTCCATCAGCGCTTACATTTTCTACTGAGATTACGATTATTTGGAGTGAGCAGTAATATAATGTAAATTTTTTATAAAGCAACAATAGAGTCTGTTTTAAGATATGGAATTATTGTTTGGTTCGGAACTTTAACAGTAAAACTGAGAGCTCAAATTAATAATTTGGTGAGAGAGTCAGGAAAAATCATGGGGACACAGACAATCAGCTCTCTACAGGATATCTTTGAGCTTTGCACTATCCAGCAGGCCAACAAGATTTTATTTGACTCTTCCCATGTGTTGTATCCTGAGTATACGCTGATGAACTCTGGTCAGAGATACAGGGCTCCATTATGCAAGTATAACCGATACAAATATTCATTTGTACCACTGTCTGTTAAATTAATTAATGAGCAACTGCAGCAGGAAGTTAAATAACTGCAATAGCTGGTACACTAGGCAGGAACTGAGGGTTGTGTTATGATGCAGGATTTTAGGATTTGGAATGTTCGTTAATGTTGTATGTTACATGTGTAATGTGTTGATGTTGCAGCAGTTTTCCCAATCTAAAACAAATTTCTCCTAAGGGAGACAATAGATGCTACCTTGACCTTGACCTTGACCTTGTCCTGTTGGAAGCCTCCTCACTGACGGCATGACGTTCTCTCCTAGGATCTCCTAATACTTCAATGAATCCATCTCTCCTTCCACATGCTGCAGGTTTCCAGTGCCAGAGGATATAAATCAGCCGAGAGCATCATGAGCTCCACATGCTGAACTGTAGACAGAGGATTTCACAGCTGATGCTTCATTCTTCTTCCTCCAGACACACCGCTGATCCATAGGGCTGAAAAGACCCAGTTCTGTTTAATCGCTCCACAGAACAGAATCCCCAAACTTCTGTGGCTTATTTATATGATTTTGAGCTCTTTTCTTGTGCGTTTGGGTCAGTGGTGGTGTAGTCTTTGAGTTCTGGCATGCGTTTAGTACGAGGCTTACTGTGCAGCTGAAACCTCAGAGCCTGTGGCCATCAAGTCTTGCTGTGGGTCTTCTGCAGAACACTCGAGGGTTTATCAGAAATCTGGTTGCAGCCGGTGATATCTTCCTTTTTCTGCCCTGTCCAGGTAGTGTAACCATTGTTCCTTTAACTTTAAACTTGCAAACTATGCTTCCAACGGTGTCTCAAGGAACATTTAGTGCCTTTGCCATCTTTTTGTATCCTGTTCCTTGTTTGTGAAGGGCGATAATCTTCTCTTAACTCTTTGGACCTTTCTTTTGACTTAGCCAGATTTCTAACTTGCAGTCAAACATGACATTCAAAAAACCACCCAGTTCAGATATTTTGTGTGTTCTAGCTCAAGCACACCTGGTGCAGCTAACGAAGCCCTTGATTAGTGAGACAACACCTTTTTTGCAGATTTGTGCTGTTGTGAGGGATTCTATCCAAGGGGGTGAATCATTTTGAAACTGCAGAAGTCATTAAAAGTTGCATTTTCATTTAAATTTGCAGAAATCACTTGAAACATTTGTTGTGTTGAGCTATTTCAATGACTTGGGTTTCAATTACTCAACTACTTTACTAACCCTGTTCATTGCAAACAGCTGAAAGTCTGTAAATTTTGCCAATAAACCTGATTTGCAATGGGGGTTGAACAATTTCGATTGCAACTGTATGTTTGTCATCAGTAGATTCGATTGATTAGGCAATAGAAAATCTCATACATTTTAACAAACTGAATTTTGCTTGTTCAGCAACTATCCATATTCAACCCGTGTTTTTAACTGAATACACAGAAGAGTTTTCAGAGTTGTATGGAGATTTTTTGGAATTTGAGTTTAAATACATGCAAATCCTTAATAACAAATTGTGCCATGATTATTATTATTTGTTTGTGTGTATGTAAACTCAAGTCTTCAACATGGTCTGTCGCATTCTTCTCAATAGCTGTATATGTCTTACTTTGGACCAATAATATAATGATAATAACAATGTGCCGTGTCCAAATGAACTTTTGATGATAAGCTGCCATGTTATTGTGTTTTCTCCCACAGTGGGATTTGGTGTGTGACAGCGAGTGGAGAGTCCCGTTCGCAACCTCAACTTTATACATGGGCTACTTGCTGGGCTCTCTGGTTTCTGGCCACCTTTCTGACAGGTAATGCTTCAGTCCACATTTCACAGTTAGAGCGGACAGTCATCAACAGATATTTTGCATCAAATTGGCAAATGCTGTAAAAAATTATGCAAAATATCTGTCCAAAGCTGTATGAGCTGTGTGCTTTACAGATCTAGTAAGCTTTAAAGCAATGCAACTACAGGTTTAGTTTCCTGCAAGCGGCTACTTCCCCCTCAAACCTGAAGATGTCCTCGTTGCTCGTCTGTACAGTAGAGTTGACGTCTGCTGTCTCGTGTCTCAGGTTCGGCAGAAAGAAGGTTCTCTTCACGTCTCTGGCGGCTGAAGCTCTGCTGATGTTCGCTCAGTCCTTCTCTCACTCCTGGCTGCTCTTTTGCCTGCTGTACTTCTTTGTTGGCACTTTCCAGATATCCCTGTACCTCACAGCATTTGTCCTTGGTAAGCATGTGATAAGATCAGATGTTATTGAAGGAAACAGAAGTGAATATGATCATGTTGTTGTATTACCCTTCACATTTATGTTCACAGGTAGCGAAGTCTTGAGTAAGTCCTTACGAGTTCTGTTCACCACACTGGGAGCGTTTCTGCATTACTGCATCGGTTACATGGTTCTGCCGTGGATAGCGTTCGCGGTGCGCGACTGGAGGATTCTGCTCAGGGTTCTGGCGGGGGTGACGGTGGTGTACGTCCCGCTGTGGTGGTGAGTCTCCACAAACACCAACAGATCACAGATGGAAAACACCAAGGAAATATATGTTTTACATATAAAATATATATCATTTAAATGCCATCTCGTTGTGTAGATAATCTGACAGTAAAAAATACAATACAATAACATTACTATATAGATAGAAAGATAGGTAGATAGGTAGATAGGTAGATAGATAGATAGATAGATAGATAGATAGATAGATAGATAGATAGATAGATAGATAGATAGATAGATAGATAGATAGATAGATAGATAGATAGAAATAAAAAATATAGCTGCAAGCAGCAGTTATCGGGGCCAAGCAGAATAAGACGACAAGACATGCCAACATTGCTGAAAGTGTCAGACCAACTGCAACAATGAGCAATTAAAGACATTTAAAGAGGATTTTAGGCGAAATGGCTGAAAAATCATAGAAACAGTGATTAAAAATATGATTTAATTGATTATCACTTTTGACCAATAGGTGGCGCAGTTACAAAACTGATGTGATGTGGTCAGAGTGAAGTGACAATGACACATACAAAGTTTGGTGTCAGTATGTCAAGGCATTGCAGAGATAAAGCCTGAATAGTGCTTTTGGCATCATGCCTCAACTTTGCTGCTGCGCTATACGAAAACCGTTTTGTGTATCGACACGAAATCCATAACTTTTAGTCAGCACAGTCTGGAGATGATACGATTCGACTTTGGTGAAAATCGGATAAACGGTCTAGGAGGAGTTAGAAAAAGTAGGTTTTGACTGAAAATCAAGATGGCGGACAGGAAGTTCAGCCAAATAAGGTAAACTTGGTATCTATGTTCTCGGCTTGACCCAAGGAATCTATTAAAACCAGTGCCATTTCAATAGGCAGATTTATTCAAAAGTTATTAGCCTTTTTCGAAATTTTGTTATAACTTTTGACCACTAGGTGGTGCTGTCTCGAAATATTTTGGGTACCTTCAGGGGATGGTGCTGATGACACAATCTGAGTTTCGTAATATTACACCAATGCATTTGTTTAGTATAGCATTTTATTTCACAAAACTGTATTGAAGTCAGTGGGAATTTCATGCTTTGTTCTGTTATAGCGCCACCAAGAGGCTCAGTCCCACCATTTTTTTTATGTGTCCTCAGAGTGAACCCATACATATTTGTGTCAATTTTGGTGAAAATATCTCAATTCGCTTTGGAGTTATAGACATTTATATGAAAAAACACGTAAAAAATGACTGACACATGACTTTGATTGGATTTTACTACCCTTTACTATCAATATTTTCGCATTTGGGCATTGGCGTAGAGCTATCTACTTATGTTTCCAAACTTCTGACGGTGGTTTCGTCTCGATCGGACTAGCGGTTTCAAAGATATCGGCAAATGTTTTTTAAGCGCTAAATCATAATGCTACACAAACCGTAAGGCGAAACCTAGCATGTTTGGTATCGTTGGACTTGGCAAGAAATCAGGAGTATAAGGAGATGAGTCTCATAAAAATAAGTCGACCACGCCCAAAGTTATAAGCATTTGGGAAAAAAATTCAAAACTGTTTCGAAACTTCTCACGCTCCTTCAGGACATTGTGCTGATGACCCATACCAAGTTTCGTAACAATCTGTTCATGCGTTCTTAAAATACAGCATTTTAGCACAAAATTCAAAATGGCCGACAGCCAAAATGGCCGATATAGTAAAATTGGATATCAGGCATATCGCCCTGAATCTAACAAGACCAAGTTTATGATTTTTGGACAAACTGTTCAGAAGTTATAAGCAAAAATAGGCATTTTTCATATCTCCGGACCAGTAGGTGGCGCTGCGTCAAAACGCAGCATGTAGCCTCAGGTCATGCTTAGGATGACATGTACCAAGTTTGGTCTGAATCCGATAAAGCGTTACGGAGATACAGCCTTACGTCTGTTTTCGCAAGCGCAACGTAAAATTAATTTCCGCGGTGTTCGAGAACGGTTTGATCAATTTTTCAAAATCTGAGCATCTGCCTAGGAGGAGTTTGAAAAAGTAGGTTTTTCAGATAATTCAAAATGGTGGACAAATTTCCATGATGGAAAATGACGTCATAGGTTGCAATCGAATCGGCTTGAGCTAGGGAATCAGAAGAAAATAGAATTTTGTTAATATAACTTCAAAAGTTAATAGCATAAACATGAGTGAAACTTTGGACAGTTTGTGGCGCTAGAGGGATTGAGTTGGAGACTCCAAATTTGCTATGGTGACTTTTCAGACTGTCCTCTATCAGTGTGCCAAATTTCATAACTTTCCCGCAAGCGGTTCTATGGGCTGCCATAGACTCCCAGTCGGAAGAAGAAGAAGAAGAAGAAGAAGAAGAAGAAGAACGGGAACAGATACAATAGATGCCTCCACACCTTCGGTGCTTGGCCCCTAATAACATGTATTACCTGTAGTATAGAGTCCTTCACAGACTAAATAAAGTTCTCTTACGAGAGGTCTCTCGTATTGCGTAAGGTTAGCTTACGCATCGGGAAAGTCTTCTTTCTTCGAGATCTGAAGCCAAAAAATTATCCTTAATTTTGTATACATTGTCAACGCAGTTCAGCAGCCGACAGACCTAGGCAGGCTGTATAAGCGTGCTCATTGGCTGCTCGGCGGCAACTGCTTAAGCCTATCGGTGAGCGCTCTGAACGCGGCAACCAATGAGGGCGCTTCGCGCCCTCCACACCCTTCTAACCGTCAGAATGGGTGTGGCCAGCGTGTATATATTCAGCGCTCATAGGCTAAAATTCTGATTTTCTTGTCTTCAGCGACGCTCTTCGCATCGCTGGATCTTGAGAGCCGCCGCCGTTGAAACCAGCGACCAGCAAGCCTAGGACAGCGCCTGAAGAAGCCGGCCGCCTTCGCCGCCTTGAGCCATCCGTGCCTGCTACGCTATCCGGCGACATATCCTTTACATTATTACTGTTTCTGTGTGTACTCTAAGAGAGCACGAGGCGTTTTTGTAAAAACGCCTCGTTTTTGTAAAAACGCCTCGTTTTTGCGGCTCGTGCCGCGCCCCGCTCAGCAACGGAGACCGCCACCTCTCTGCGCTCTCCGCCTGGGCCGCGGGCACGCCGCCACCGCACTCTCCGAGTGCGAAGAGCTTTCAATGTCGACCCTGCGGGCTCGACTTGAAGCTTTCGACCAAGCTGTCGCTCCGCCTGTCCCTGCCGCGCAATAAGAAGCGCCGCTCGCAGCGACCACCGGAGACTGTTGTGACTGAGGAGCTCGCCGGAACCTCTCCCTCGAGCTCTCACTCGCCCTCTCCCTCCCGGCCGCTCAACCGCCGGCTCTGCCCGCGCCGCCGCCGCGTCAGGAGATGAGGCGAATGTGATAGATACCCGTACTCTCCCTCTGTTCGAGCCGTGCAATACGCCGCTCACAAGGGATGGCAGAAGCGGACGGTCTCGGAGCGAGTTTCCTCTCCCTCTGTTCGAGCCGCGCAAACTGAGCCGCTCACGAGGGATGGCAGAAGCGGACGGTCTCGGAGCGAGTTTCCTCTCCCTCTGTTCGAGCCGTGCAATACGCCGCTCACGAGGGATGGCAGGAGCGGACGGTCTCGGAGCGAGTTTCCTCTCCCTCTGTTCGAGCCGCGCAAACTGCGCCGCTCACAAGGGATGGCAGGAGCGGACGGTCTGAGCTCTCTTTACGTTACAAGAAAGCTACTCCGTCCTCGCGCGTCACCGGTGAAAGGGGAACAGAGTGTTTTCGTCCCGCCGTGGCCTGGACTATAACCTCCATTCTCACACATTTCTCAGTCCCCTCTTAAGTTCAGGCGACTGGAATTGTTACTATTGCAGTATACGAGCCTGTTATAAATACACGCTCGCCTGCAAGCATACGCCGTCACAAAACATGATACTAATGTATTCTCCCCTGTGGCTCAGTGGCGGAATCCTAGACTGTCAAGCTAGAGACCGGGGTTCGGTCCCCGCTCTCGCGGCAGTTAAAGTTTATGCTGTTCGCTTCTCCGAGCTCGCGGCCAGTTTTTCTTACATACAGAAAACAAGCCCGCTCTCTCCCTCGTTGGGCCGCGCAGATTGCGCCGTTCAAGGGATGACAAAGCGGACGGTCACAAGCAGCGTTCAGCGTGCGCGCCTCACTCACCGGCGAAAAGAGAAGAGAGTGTGTTAGTCTCGCTACGGCTGGACAACCGCCAATCCTCACACATTTCTCAGTCCCCTCTTAAGTTCAGGCGACTGGAAATATTACTATTGCAGTAAACGAGCCTGTTTTAAACACACGCTCGCCTGCAAACAAACGCCGACGCGACACATGAGGTCGCTTTTTATATGCTCTCGCTAACTGAAAGCTTATGTGTTTCCCCTGTGGCTCAGTGGCAGAATCATACGCTTTCATGCGAGAGATCCGCGTTCGATCCCAGCTCTCGGGGAAAATAAAATTTATGCTGCTTGCTTCTCCGAGCTCGCGGCCAGTCTTTCTTACTTACAGAAAGCGAACCCGCCTCTCGCACCACACCTTCTCAGGGTGCTCGAGTATTTTTGAGCGTCTAAACACGAGAGAAGAAAAGACGGTTAAATCCCGCAGCCCTGCGGCTGGACCACCGTCGAAGCTTAACGCTCTGTCAGTCCCCGTTGCCACGGCTACTGCAGCTGTTTACCCCGCAGTCAACGAGCCGGTATCTACCCGCTCGCCTGCGCGCATCCGCCGTTCTCACGGCAACCCAGAAAAATTTCAAAAGAGCATAATGTCTGGTTGCACGGCTGACGCCGTATGTGTTTCTAGTACAGTGAATGTGCCCACGTTCTGTGCTCACCCCTGTACACAAGCACTATACATCCCGTGTCTCTCACAGAGCCCACTCTCATGAAGCAGGCAAAAGCCGCTTTAGTGTTAAAAGTAGGTCACGTGTCCACTTCTCCGTGCCCACACCTACTCACTGCCCGCTCTGTCACACGGCCTCGCACAACCGGTCATGTTTTAAATGTGAGTCCTGTGCCCGCCCTCGAGCGCTCACACATACTAACTACATTTTCGCGCCTCACACTAAATGTTCCCCGTCCAAAGCCACCGGGACACTGTGTGTAAAACGGCCAGCTATCGCTACGTGCGATCCGCCTTATCTAACCACCAAGAGCGCGCGCCCGCGCCCGCCCCTGAATGTAACTCCTGTGCCCGCCCTCGAGCGCTCACACATACTAACGAACATTTTCGCCGCCGACGCCGCCATCGCGCGTTGCGCCTCACACTTTATGTTCCCCGTCTAAAGCCACCGGGACACTGTGTGTAAAACGGCCAGCTATCGCTGCGTGCGATCCGCCGTATCTAAGCACCAAGAGCGCGCGCGCCGCGCCCGCCCCTCCGTTTCGAGCTCTCGAGCCCGCGATGCGCGGCGATCGGAGCCCGGAGGCCATTCTGCCCCTGGCTGCACACGCAAAAGCGTGGGAAACTATTCCAGGCGCATCAGAACAGGTGCTAAGCACAGTAAAACAGGGCTATACTCTGCAGTTCGCTCGCCGCCCTCCGCGCTTTCAAGCGCGTATCGAGACCAGAGAGAATGGGGAAGTAGCACATCTACTTCGAGCAGAAATAGCTACACTTCTGTGCAAAAGGGCTATAGAACCGGTTTCCCCTTCCATGAGCGAGTCGGGCTTTTACAGCCGTTATTTCCTCGTTCCCAAGAAGGACGGAGCTCTCAGACCAATTTTGGATCTGAGACGTTTGAACGAGGCTCTTATGAGAAGACCGTTCAAAATGCTCACAACCAGACAAATTCTCGCGCAAATTCGCCCGAGGGACTGGTTTATATCTCTCGATCTAAAAGACGCGTGCTTTTCAGATCCTGATAATACCCCGTCACAGGCCATTCTTGAGATTCGCCTTCGACGGTCAGGTATATCAGTACACGGCCCGCCTGTCGACACAGCGCGCGCGCTGCATTCGACGCCTGGCCGCGTCCCTTCGGCCGGGCAGCACCGTACCTCTCAAAACATTTCAGAGGTTACTAGGTTGTATGGCCTCAGCCGCAGCAGTGCTTCGGCTGGGTCTTTTACGAATGCGCCCGCTACAACGCTGGCTGAATGCCCGAGTGCCTCACAGAGCATGGGCTTCCGGCGGTATCCGCATCAGAGTGACTCAGAGCTGCGTTTCAGCTCTGAAGCCCTGGTTAGCGGCCGACTGGTACCAGCGGGGAGTGACAATGGGAGCTATCTCACACCGCAAAGTTATCTCGACGGACGCTTCCACCTCAGGCTGGGGCGCTCTGTTCGAGGGCAAACCGGCTTTTGGCCTGTGGTCAGACCGGGAAAAATGCCTCCACATAAACTGTTTGGAGATGATAGCGGTCGAGAACGCGCTCAGGCGCTTCCTCCCATTCATACGGGATCACCATGTGCTAGTCCGCTCGGACAACACGTCCGTGGTATCCTATGTGAACCGACAGGGCGGTGTCAGATCCAGGAATCTGTGCAGGCTGACAGAACGCCTTCTCGTGTGGGCTTACCGCTCGCTGCGCTCGCTGAGAGCCGCGCACGTGCCGGGCCACCTGAATGTCGGTCCAGACAGACTGTCCAGGGACAACATTCCCCCGGGAGAATGGTCTCTGCACCCCCAGACAGTCCAGTTTCTCTGGCGCCTATTCGGCAGAGCGGAAATCGACCTCTTTGCGTCGAAAGACAATGCTCAATGCCCGAAGTTTTATGCGAAGAGCGAGGACGCGCTGTCCCAGACATGGCCCAGCCTCCCGCTGTATGCTTTTCCTCCGATCTCTCTGTTGCCACAGGTCATTTCGAGGATCAGAGAAACGCACCACTCAGTGCTGCTTATAGCCCCGCGATGGGAAAACCAAACTTGGTACCCAGAGCTAGTGAGGCTGTCGCACTCACCCCCATGGCCAATCCCGGTGAGAAAGGATCTTCTCTCCCAAGCCGGTGGATCGATCTGGCATCCCCATCCAGAGCGCTGGTCGCTGCATGCATGGGTGATCAACGGATACCGTTGACCTGTCAGAAGGGGTCGTGAACACGATCACACAGTCGAGAGCCCCCTCCACGAGACGGCTCTACGCGTCTAAATGGTCGGTGTTTTCTAAATGGTGCGCTACTAAAAACTTGGATCCGCGCGCATGCGGGGTCCCGCGGGTGCTCTCCGTCTTACAAGAGCTGTTGGAAAAGGGCAGATCCCCTTCCACGCTCAAAGTATATGTGGCCGCTATTGCAGCGTTCGCTGAGACGACGCGCGGCCGGGCAATGGGAAGGAATGAGCTCATTATCCGCTTCCTCAGAGGAGCTAGACGGATGAATCCCCCGCGGCCCCCCTCGGTTCCCTCGTGGGATCTGTCCTTGGTCCTAGCGGCCCTAGAGGCTTTTCCCTTTGAACCGCTTGAATCCGCGGATCTAAAGTATCTGTCGCTTAAAACCGTTTTTCTGATAGCTCTGTCTTCAGTCAAACGAGTGGGTGATTTGCACGCGCTATCTGTTAGCCCTGCATGTCTTGAGTTCGGGCCGAATGACTCGAAAGTCATTCTCAGACCGAGACACGGTTACATCCCCAAAGCGATTGGAACCCCGTTTAGGGCACAAGTTATGTCCCTCTCGGCTCTGCCAGCATCCGACAGTGGGGACAGTGATAGCCTCCTATGCCCTGTCCGGGCGCTGAGAGTTTACATCACGCGCTCCGCCACTTTCAGGCGTTCAGAGCAGCTCTTTGTTTCCTTCGGCGGACGCACCAAGGGTCTTGCCGCCTCGAAACAGAGCTTGTCCAGGTGGATAGTGGACGCGATAGCAGCAGCTTATGCCTCCAGACACCTGCAGTGCCCTCTGGGCTTCAAAGCCCACTCCACTAGAGGCATGGCCTCGTCGTGGGCCTGGTCCAGCGGAATTTCTAATCACGGTATTTGTATGGCGGCGGGCTGGGCCTCCCCATCAACATTCGTGAGGTTTTATAACCTGGAAGTTCCTGCCCTACAGGCAAAAATACTGTCAGCATAAGTGACATGTATGCTCTGCCCATTTCTCGTGTGCAGACTACGTTCATATGCTGGCGCTATTCTGGTACTATACTCAGGGTGAAGTGTTTGACTCAGACCGGCTGATCCGCTCTGTTTCCTATTTCCCGTTACGCGCTGTTGTCGGTGCTGGCCCGCGCTGCTGGCCGCCCGTATTATTGTCTGTCGCGCAGGAATTTTTCCCTTCATGTGAGACCGACTATGTCGTTTTTCTCCTACCCTTATGAGTGCTTATGTACTGTATGGGCTCGCTCTGCCGGCCCTACTATATGTACTGTTATATGTTTATAGACCGGCCGCGCCGCTCTATTTCATATGCTGCATGAAGTGCCTGTACTGCGCTGGCCCGTCTCTCCGACCGGCCACATTTCCCAGCAGAGTGTTTTCCCCGGTTTCCCTGGGATTCATGGGCTGGATGCTCGGCGCACACGGCGTTGACAAAGGGTTCCCGATGCGTAAGCTAACCTTACGCAATACGAGAGACCTCTCGTAAGAGAACGTACTCGGTTACTAATGTAACCTCGGTTCTCTCTAGAAGAGGGAACGAGTATTGCGTAACCTGCCGTGTCGCGCCACGAGCTTTTGCGCTTCAGACTGCGAAAACCAGAATTTTAGCCTATGAGCGCTGAATATATACACGCTGGCCACACCCATTCTGACGGTTAGAAGGGTGTGGAGGGCGCGAAGCGATAGGCTTAAGCAGTTGCCGCCGAGCAGCCAATGAGCACGCTTATACAGCCTGCCTAGGTCTGTCGGCTGCTGCACTGCGTTGACAATGTATACAAAATTAAGGATAATTTTTTGGCTTCAGATCTCGAAGAAAGAAGACTTTCCCGATGCGTAAGCTAACCTTACGCAATACTCGTTCCCTCTTCTAGAGAGAACCGAGGTTACATTAGTAACCGAGTACGATCTTCATCATCGCTGAAGGCAAACAATAGGACTTCATATCCACTCCATCTAACAAGTACTTACATTAATGTTTTTGAGACTATCTTTGGTTCACTGCAGTTTTAAGGAGGAAATGCTCAGCAATGGTGTCGACTTATGAACTTACACATGGTTTGTCTTAAAGCATATTAAAAACACCACATAGACACATAAACAACATTAAAGCTGGATTTACACCACAGGGGGACTTTAAATGTAATCTTTCACGAGTTCACACTTACATCTGTTAAACAGAGTAACGATTATGCGTATTTTGCGTGCTGTCTGGGGGAGGGCTCCGAGCTCTGAATTTTTGCCTGAACCTAGAGTACTCCCCCCCCCGTTGTTGTAAGAGTATTTAGGACTAGAAGTGAGGAGATGGGGTGGTGGAGGGAAGCTGTTAAACTGTTGACGAGCAGAGGTAAGTTTGCTGTAGATATACACCTCTTGACTCATTGATTGGGTTGATTAACAGAGTGTGCTACACTCGTGTCTAATTAGGTTTAATTATCTGAACGTGCTCCTCCCGAACTTTGTTAATAAAACATCATTAAATGTACATATTTTCCCCAAAAATGTACTTGAGTAAATGTAACAGAGTAAATATAGCGTTTTACAACCATCTCTGGTGACAATACACTGTTCGTTCCATTGACTTCCCTTTATCTTCATGTGAATGAGGGAGACCGGACACACAAGTTCCACAGTTATCCGAACACAAGCAACAGAAACTCCACAGCTGTTGGCTTGTGTAGCATGTATGATCTGTTCTGGTAGAGTTTCGTTGTGTTTTGGTTCTGTTTTCCCTGTTCCTGTTTGCCTGTGTGACCAGTTTCCTAGTGAGTTCCCAGCGATTCTCTTCACCTGTTGTTCAAGTCACTCGTTCAGTCTGTGAATATACACTCCCTGTTTTGTTTAGTTCTTTCAGTCTTGTTTCCTTTATTTTGGATTTATTATCATTTTTATTATCATGTTTTGAAAAAAGCATCACGTCCCGTCCACATGCTGAAGGTCTAGTGTGAATTGGTTCATCATTGGCCAGTTCTTGTGTCCCGGTTTCCCTGTTTCCCCAGGCTGATCCCGGAGTCTCCGCGGTGGCTTCTCTCTCAGGGACGAGTACTGGAGTCGGAGGCCATCGTGAGGGAGGCGGCGAGGAAGAACAAGGTCCCTGCGCCAGAGGTCATCTTCAGCCAGGTCTGACCACTGCTCTTGAGGCGTGAATTATAAGTGGGATGATACCAAAGACAAATCTGTGTTTCTACATCCATCGCTAGGTTAAAGAGGCGGGATCCCAGAGCCACCAGTACAGCGTCCTCGACGTTCTGAGGACCAGTGAGATCCGCAAGACCACCTTCATGTGTTTACTGCTGTGGTAGGAGATTATGCTTCATATTCTTCTCTATTTCTTGCATCTGTCATTTCGAATTATTTACTCAGCAAACAGGGAACGTTCTCTCAAAGTTATGAACAAATGTTCTTCCAGTAACATTGTAGAAAGTTTGTTCAAAGTTATCTGGTCTTTAATAATGTTAGCGCTAAAACATTATTTATACAGTGTTTATGGTATTAGTGCAGCAGATTAATGGCATATTTCAAGAGAATCGTTCAAATTGGTATAGAAGCATGAAATTTGGCACAGATACTCTCTAAGGGTCACTCTTTGGGAAAAAGGCGCTGGCCATCCAAAAATTCAACATGGCGGCCATTTTTTCAAGATGGCCGCTATTTCTGTCAAATGCTCATTATGTCAATCGTTCAAACAGGGATGTAGGCATAACATTTTGTGAAAATACTCTCTTCAGAATGTTTTTTTTTGGAAAACGGTGCTTGTCCCTCAAAAATTCAACATGGCAACCATTTTTCAAGATGGCCGCCATTTTTCAAGATGGCCGCCATTTTTCTTGAATCCTTTAATTTTTTTTTTTCAAATGGTGATGCTATCATGAAATTTGGTACAAATATTCTTAAAGGAACATTATCATGGAAAAAGATGTGTGCCACTCAAAAATTCAAGATGGCGACCATTTTCAAGATGGCCACCATTTCTTTCAGAGCTCAATTTAATGTGTTAAGGAAGGTTTTGTTTAATAGAGTGAACGTCATTACACAACCAGGGCATACTGGTGACTTCACTGCTGTGGAACTCAGCATGGGATTCAGTGTCAGCTAATCTAGTGGTACTTACACTGTAGTTCTTGACTAGTAGTAATAGTATAGCTAAGTTTAGTGTCCCTAAACCGCACACCCGAATTGACAGGTTGTGCCAGCGTGGGAGAGCCGAGCCAAGGGTAAGCGGGGCAATACATGACTTGTTCATGTATGCTTACCTGGAAGGTGTACAGATCACACGGGACTTAAATGGCACTGGATGAATGATCGGGCTAGGTGTAGGTGACCCGTACCTAGTTGTATCCCATACCTGAATGTGTACTATGTCTATGATTGAGGTGGTAAAAGGATAACCCCTCGGCCTTAATCAGACAACAAACCTCCAAAATGGCAAATGAAAATCCCATGTCAAGTCAAGTCAAGTCATCTTCATTTATATAGCGCTTTTAACAATGTAGACTGTCTCAAAGCAGCTTCACAGAGATAAGCGTATAATTTAAGGTAACAGAGATTGTTTCGGCTTTACAGCAGAGTTAAGTTATTTCCATCTAAAGTTAGTTTTAATTGATTTGGTTCCGTCGCAATGATCATTTGTTATTAAATTAGGGGCCGCTAAGACGACACCATTCTCTCTACACAGACTTTAAACGCGAACCTGTGAGAAACGCTGATGGCGTTCACATGAGCATTTAGAATGGGTTCTATAGTTATGTGCGTTAGAATATACGCAGGTTTGGAATTCCCTACAAGCCAAGCCTAAACAAAATACTTGTCTTTCCTTATAAATTTTGATAAGGAATTTTATTTTATTTGAGGCTTTGGGGTAGACCGCGAGACGAATTTTCCCGACAACGCCTTATCTGTATAGAACGTAATAACCTAGAATACTGTCTAACACTTGATGGCTGCTCTGTTAAGTCTTCGTCGTCGGTTAGGAACCTGGGTGTGCTCTTTGATACCAATCTTTCATTTGAAAGTCACGTGTCTAGTATCTGTAAAACTGCATTTTTCCATCTTAAAAATATATCTAAATTACGCCATATGCTCTCATTGACAAATGCGGAACAATTAGTTCATGCGTTCATGACATCAAGGCTAGATTATTGTAATGCTCTACTGGGTGGTTGCCCTGCACGCTTAATAAACAAACTACAGCTGGTTCAAAACGCAGCAGCTCGAGTTCTTACCAGAACCAGGAAGTATGACCATATTAGCCCGGTTCTGTCAAAACTGCATTGGCTCCCTATTAAACATCGCATAAATTTTAAAATATTGCTGATTACTTACAAAGCACTGAATGGTTTAGCTCCGCAGTACTTGAGCGAGCTCTTAACGCATTATAGTCCGTCACGTCTATTACGATCTCAAAATTCCGGCCAGTTGATTATACCTAGAATATCAAAGTCGACTGCTGGCGGTAGATCCTTTTCCTATTTAGCACCAAAACTCTGGAACAGTCTTCCTACCATTGTCCGGGAAGCAGACACACTCTGTCAGTTCAAAGCCAGATTAAAGACACATCTCTTTGACCTAGCATTCACATAATACATTATAGACTTCTATAATTTAATGTTATGCTGCATAGATTAGGTCAGCCGGAACCGGGAACACTTCCCAAAAATCCTGATGTACTCGTTACATCATGAGAAGAATGGCATCTACGCTAATTTTAGTGTCTGTGTTTATCCCAAGGTTTTTCCTGCAGCCTGCCGGATCCAGGCCGTATCCAGATCTGACGAAGGACCTTCACCTGGACCGATGACAACGCAGTGCTGAAGTGCCAACTAGTCTCTCCCTATGGAGGATCCCACTACCACTCTACAGATAAGGCGTTGTCGGGAAAATTCGTCTCGCGGTCCTACCCCAAAGCAACAAATAAAATAAAATTCCTTATCAAAATTTATAAGGAAAGACAAGTATTTTGTTTAGGCTTGGCTTGTAGGGAATTCCAAACCTGCGTATATTCAAACGCACATAACTATAGAACCCATTCTAAATGCGCATGTGAACGCCATCAGCGTTTCTCACAGGTTCGCGTTTAAAGTCTGTGTAGAGAGAATGGTGTCGTCTTAGCGGCCCCTAATTTAATAACAAATGATCATTGCGACGGAACCAAATCAATTAAAACTAACTTTAGATGGAAATAACTTAACTCTGCTGTAAAGCCGAAAAAATCTCTGTTACCTTAAATTATACGCTTATCTCTGTAAAGCTGCTTTGAGACAATCTACATTGTTAAAAGCGCTATATAAATGAAGATGACTTGACTTGACTATAGTGGTAGTGGGATCCTCCATAGGGAGAGACTAGTTGGCACTTCAGCACTGCGTTGTCATCGGTCCAGGTGAAGGTCCTTCGTCAGATCTGGATACGGCCTGGATCCGGCAGGCTGCAGGAAAAACCTTGGGATAAACACAGACACTAAAATTAGCGTAGATGCCATTCTTCTCATGATGTAACGAGTACATCAGGATTTATGGGAAGTGTTCCCGGTTCCGGCTGACCTAATCTATGAAGCATAACATTAAATTATAGAAGTCTATAATGTATTATGTGAAAGCTAGGTCAAAGAGATGTGTCTTTAATCTGGCTTTGAACTGACAGAGTGTGTCTGCTTCCCGGACAATGGTAGGAAGACTGTTCCAGAGTGTTGGTGCTAAATAGGAGAAGGATCTCCCGCCAGCAGTGGATTTAGATATTCTAGGTATAATCAACTGGCCGGAATTTTGAGATCGTAATAGACGTGACGGACTATAATGCGTTAAGAGCTCGCTCAAGTACTGCGGAGCTAAACCATTCAGTGCTTTGTAAGTAATCAGCAATATTTTAAAATTTATGCGATGTTTAATAGGGAGCCAATGCAGTTTTGACAGAACTGGGCTAATATGGTCATACTTCCTGGTTCTGGTAAGAACTCGAGCTGCTGCGTTTTGAACCAGCTGTAGTTTGTTTATTAAGCGTGCAGGGCAACCACCCAGTAGAGCATTACAATAATCTAGCCTTGAGGTCATGATGGCATGAACTAATTGTTCCGCATTTGTCAATGAGAGCATATGGCGTAATTTAGATATATTTTTAAGATGGAAAAATGCAGTTTTACAGATACTAGACACGTGACTTTCAAATGAAAGATTGGTATCAAAGAGCACACCCAGGTTCCTAACCGACGACGAAGACTTAACAGAGCAGCCATCAAGTGTTAGACAGTATTCTAGGTTATTACGTGAGGAAGTTTTTTGTCCAATAATTAGAAACTCTGTTTTTCAGAATTTAGAAGTAGGAAATTACAAGTCATCCAATTTTTTATATCCGCTATGCATTCCGTTAATTTTGTGAATTGATAAGTTTCGTTAGGTTTTGAAGAAATATAGAGCTGAGTATCATCGGCATAACAGTGAAAGCTAATGCCATGTTTCCTAATGATATCTCCTAATGGTAGCATGTACAGAGTGAACAGCAGCGGTCCTAGTACTGAGCCTTGTGGTACGCCATACTGAACTTGTGATCGATGAGACATCTCATCATTTACTGCTACAAACTGATAACGGTCAGATAAGTATGATTTAAACCATGCTAGTGCATTTCCCGTAATGCCAACATAATGTTCTAATCTATTTAAAAGAACGTTGTGGTCGATGGTGTCAAATGCAGCACTAAGATCGAGTAACACTAATAGAGAGATACAACCACGATCGGATGATAAGAGCAAATCATTTGTGACTCTAACGAGAGCTGTTTCGGTACTATGGTACGGTCTAAATCCGGACTGGAAATCCTCGCAGATATCATTTCTTTCAAGAAAGGAACACAGTTGTGAGGATACTGCCTTTTCTAATATCTTTGACAGAAAGGGTAGATTCGAGATCGGCCTGTAATTGACTAATTCTGAAGGATCAAGTTGCGTTTTTTTAACAAGCGGTTTAATCAAAGCCAGCTTAAAGTTTTTTGGTACGTATCCTAGAGACAAAGACGAATTAATGATATTAAGAAGAGGATCTATGACCTCTGGAAGTATTTCTTTCAGTAGCTTAGTCGGTACAGAGTCTAACATACATGTTGTAGATTTAGATGATTTAATGAGTTTAGTAAATTCTTCCTCTCCTATAGCAACGAATGAATCAAATTTTTCTTCAGGGAGACTACAGTGCACTGCCTGATGCGATACTGTAGTAGACGGTTGCATAGTTATAATTTTGTCCCTGATATTATCAATCTTATAAGTGAAGAAGTTCATAAAGTCATTACTGCTGTGTTGCTTGGAAACTTCAGTGCTTGAAGCTTTATTTTTCGTTAGTTTAGCCACCGTTTCAAATAAATACCTAGGATTATGTTTATTTTCTTCTAATAGGGTTGAAAAATAAGCAGATCTAGCAGCTTTTAAAGCCTCTCTGTAAGTAATTGAGCTCTCTTTCCATGAAATGCGAAATACCTCTAGTTTTGTTTTCTTCCAGTTGCGCTCCATTTTTCTGGCTGCTCTCTTAAGGGCCCGAGTGTGCTCGTTGTACCACGGCGTTGGACTATTTTCTTTAATCTTCTTTAAGCGCAACGGAGCAACTGTGTCTAAAGTGCTGGAAAAGAGAGAGTTAAACGTTTCTGTTGTAATATCTAGTTCTTCTAAGCTATCTGAGATGCTGAGATGATGAAACTGATTAGGAAGATTATTAATAAAGCAATCTTTAGTAGCAGAAGTGATAGGTCTCACATATTTGAAACACGGAGTCGGCTTTGCAGCCTTGGCTAAATGCAAATTACACGAGACTAGATAATGATCTGAGATGTCATCGCTCTGCTGCAGAATTTCAACGGCATCCACATCTATTCCGTGTGATAATATTAGATCTAGAGTATGATTACGACGATGAGTAGGTCCTGACACGTGTTGTCTAACTCCAATTGAATTTACAATGTCTTTAAATGCCAATCCCAATGCATCTTTTTCATTATCGATGTGTATATTAAAATCACCAACAATTAGTACTTTATCTGCAGTCAATATTAATTCTGATAGAAAGTCCGCAAATTCTTTGATAAAGTCTGTATGGTGCCCTGGTGGCCTGTATACAGTAGCCAGCACAAATCTCAAACGTGATTTATCATTTACACTATATATTTTTACATTAAGCACCAATGCTTCAAAAGAATTATATTTAAAACTTGATTTCTTAGTGGTTTTGAAACTATTACTATAGATTACAGCAACACCACCCCCTTTGCGTTTCAGACGAGGCTCATGTTTATAACAGTAATCTTGCGGGGTTGATTCATTTAAAGTAATGTAATCGTTTGGTTTTAGCCAGGTTTCTGTCAAACACAGCACATCTAGGTTATTATCTGAAATCATATCGTTAACAACGAGTGCTTTTGAAGTAAGCGATCGAATATTCAGCACCCCAAGCTTTAGCATTTGTTCATCTGTATTATAGCTGTTTTTTATTTGTTGAACATCAATTAAATTTTTAACCTTAGTTGGGTTTAAACGTTTTTTGGATTTCCAAATTCGGGGAACAGACACAGTCTGTATATGATGATAGCTAGGTGAAAGAGGCTCTATGTAATGGGATTTATCTGACCTTGGTGACCATGTCAGCCAAGAGGCCAACTGATTGGATGAAATGTTGTCTTTGTCAGACAGACACAAAGGAACCCCTCCAATCACCACCTACCCATCATGTTTCTCAACATGATGGCTATAAAATGATTGCCACCAACACTCTTTCACAAGATGAACAAAATGCCAATGACCCTGGACCTGGAACGACTGGATGAAGGTGGTGGTATAGAAGCTACTTTGAGAAGGAACCAAGCGAAGTATCACTACAATTGTCGACTTCGGTTCAACAACACAAAGTTACTTCGTGCCCAGAAGCAACAATCCGATGCTCAATGTAGTGAGACAGATGAAGGCCAAACAAAGCATCGCAGAACCATGATGCAGAAAAGTCTAGATGATTAGGTTTGCTTTTTTTGTGATAACATATCTCCTGAATCTGACCTACGTCAGGTAATGACACTGCAACTGAATGACCGACTACATGAATGTGCACAAACACTGAATGATGCTAAATTATTGTCTCAACTAAGTGGTGCTGATGCCATTGCACAGGAGCTGAAATACCATCATTTGTGTCTCATTCATCTTTACAACAGAGAGAAACTCCACCTCAGAAGGCTTGAGAAAGAGTCACAGAGTGAAACGTTTCAACCAGCCATCTTTCTTATGGCTCTTTCTGAACTGGTCACCTATATTGTTGAAACCAGTCTTAATTCTGATGGTCCTTCCGCCTTCCCTCTCGCAGATACAGTGGGGAGAACAAGTATTTGATACACTGCTGATTTTGCAGGTTTTCCCACTTACAAAGCATGTAGAAGTCTGTAATTTTTATCATAGGTACTCTTCAACTGTGAGTGACGGAATCTAAAACAAAAATCCAGAAAATCACATTGTATGATTTTTAAGTAATTAATTTGCATTTTATTGCAAGACATAAGTATTTGATACATCAGAAAAGCAGAACTTAATATTTGGTACAGAAACCTTTGTTTGCAATTACAGAGATCATACGTTTCCTGTAGTTCTTGACCAGGTTTGCACACACTGCAGCAGGGGTTCTGGCCCACTCCTCCATACAGACCTTCTCCAGATCCTGCAGATGTCGGGGCTGTCGCTGGGCAATACGGACTTTCAGCTCCTCCAAAGATCTTCTATTGGGTTCAAGTCTGGAGACTGGCTAGGCCACTCCAGGACCTTGAGATGCTTCTTACGGAGCCACTCCTCAGTTGCCCTGGCTGTGTGTTTCGGGTCGTTGTCATGCTGGAAGACCCAGCCACGACCCATCTTCAATGCTCTTACTAAGGGAAGGAGGTTGTTGGCCAAGATCTCGCAATACATGGCCCCATCCATCCTCCCCTCAATACGGTGCAGTCGTCCTGTCCCCTTTGCAGAAGAGCATCCCTAAAGAATGATGTTTCCACCTCCATGCTTCATGGTTGGGATGGTGTTCTTGGGGTTGTACTCATCCTTCTCCTTCCTCCAAACACGGCGAGTGGAGTTTAGACCAAAAAGCTCTATTTTTGTCTCATCAGACCACATGACCTTCTCCCATTCCTCCTCTGGATCATCCAGATGGTCATTGGCAAACTTCAGACGGGCCTGGACATGCTTCGGCTTGAGCAGGGGGACCTTGCGTGCACTGCAGGATTTTAATCCATGACGGCGTAGTGTGTTACTACTAATGGTTTTCTTTGAGACTGTCGTCCCTGCTCTCTTCAGGTCATTGACCAGGTTCTGCCGTGTAGTTCTGGGCTGATCCCTCACCTTCCTCATGATCATTCATGCCCCACGAGGTGTGATTTTGCATGATGCCCCAGATGGACGGAGATTGACCGTCATCTTGAACTTCTTCCATTTTCTAATAATTGCGCCAACAGTTGTTGCCTTCTCACCAAGCTGCTTGCCTATTGTCCTGTAGCCCATCCCAGCCTTGAGCAGGTCTACAATTTTATCCCTGATGTCCTTACAAAGCTCTCTGGTCTTGGCCATTGTGGAGAGGTTAGAGTCTGTTTGATTGAGTGTGTGTACAGGTATACAGGTAACGAGTTCAAACAGGTGCCGTTAATACAGGTAATGAGTGGAGAACCGGAGGGCTTCTTAAAGAAAAACTAACAGGTCTGTGAGAGTCGGAATTCTTACTGGTTGGTAGGTGATCAAATACTTATGTCATGCAATAAAATGCAAATTAATTATTTAAAAATCATACAATGTGATTTTCTGGATTTCCGTCTCTCACAGTTGAAGTGTACCTATGATAAAAATTACAGACCTCTACATGCTTTGTAAGTAGGAAAACCTTCAAAATCAGCAGTGTATCCAATACTTGTTCTCCCCACTGTATGTGCAACCTGTACCAGTAGCGTATCCTTTTTTCTAACAGTGGCCCTTCCTCTCTGTGGACTACACCTTGCCGTGGTGGAGAGGCTTGTGTATGAACTCCACTGAACCTGAGAGCTATGCCGGCGGGGATTTTATATCCCTGGCAAGTTTAACTAAGCTGGACAGGTCAAAGAAGAGGAGGCAGACAAAGCAGACATTATAACTATTTGACAGAAATGGTGGCCATCTTGAAAATGGTGGCCATCCTGAATTTTTGAGTGGCACATACCTCTTTCCAAAAGAGTGTTCCTTGAAGAGTATTTCTGCCTAATTGTATGCTTGCATCACCATTTTAACAATTTAAATAATTAAGGCGAGACACTACGGGTGAATAGGGTAAAAATAAAAAAAACTAGCAGATATCACCATGAAACTTTCCCAGTTGATTACCTACATTAAAGGAGAACTCCGGTCAATTTTAACATAACACGAGTGGATCTGACTGCAGTAGATGTAAAACATATGTATAAAAATTATGTTATTTAAGCCAGCGCAAATACCTGTTTACATCCTGTTTTTCGGTTGAAGTCCAAAGTAGTCGATTGCCGAGTTCACGCGCGTGATAAACCTAACATCATTTTTATACATATGTTTTACATCTACTGCAGTCAGATCCACTCGTGTTCACTCAGAAGGAATCACTCACATTTTCTGTGCACTTGTAATGACACATCAAGGATGTTAAGAGGCTAAAAGCAGGTTTAGTACTTGCCTCATTGAAGTCAACAGGGTGCAAATTTTAAAAATAGAATAACTCGGTGTAGGCAACACCGATTTTTGTAGTTGTTCTCTGTATTGACAGCACTCCAAATGTACAATAAAATGAGCTCAATGTTAAAATCGACCGGAGTTCTCCTTTAAGATGAGAAAAAAAATTATTAAAAGTTTTCTGTAATTTAATGTTTAAATTAGCAAATTAGGCAATATCTAATTAAATATGCGCTAATTTGTATATATTTAAAAAAATGAAATCTGAGTATTGGATAAAGCCAGATTAAAAATTATTTTTTCATTGTGTTCACATATTAGATGGGGAAAAAATACAGAGGCATTTATGGATATCTACTTTTGTTATCCTGTAAATCATAATATACTGTCAATAGCCTTAAAAAATGATTTTCGCCATGTTTTTTGGAATAAAATGTTATATAAATCAGGCTAGGAATAATATATTTACAGATCCCTCTGTAAATGTCTTCATAATATAACTAGGTACAAGACTGGAAAGATTGGTGTATATAGGTGCTACTGAAGTGGAGATTTCAGACTTGGAGTATGAGAGAAAGGTCATTTTGAGAAAACGGGCTTTAAAGATTTATCATCAGCCAATGAGATCGCGCATTCAGCCCTTTTACTTTCGCGATTGGTTGCTGATAAAAAGGAAATGACCATATTTGGATCCGACAGCATTTTACAGTGAAGAGAGAGCTTTCCAGCGGTGCCTGTGAAGACAGAGAGCAGACAGAGATCGCGGATCGGCGGGAGGATTTACAACGACAACTTTTTTGAATTTACGCGAAATCTACAGACGCAAACAGACAAAGTGTAGTAAAATAAAGATCGAAATGTGTTTTTTGGACTTTTTTTCACCACAGTCTGAAAGAAGACATGTTATTAAAGACAAATATCCAAAAATCTCAAAATTGACCAGTAAAAAAAAAAACAATGTTTTTGCCTGCCATGTCTCACCTTAATATTCGACAGGAACAGTGGCCATCTTTAAAAATGGCGGCCATCTTGAATTTTTGAGGGACAAGCATCTTTTTCTATTAACATGTCCTTTAGAGAGTATATTTGTATCAAATTTTATGCTTGGATCACTGTTTGAATAATTTATATAATAAGCATTGAATAGCAATATTGAATTTTTGAGTGGCCAACGCCTTTTTCCAAAATAGTGGCCCTTAGAGAGTATCTGTGCCAAATTTCATGCTTCTATACCAAAGTGAACGATTTTTTTACTAATCTGCTGCACTATATATTTCAGCTGGACGTTTGTCAGATGTATTTTAAACGTCACTACTTGTTTCAGAGCGTTCAGAGAACATTCAAAAGTGTTTCCACTGGTCCTGTTCACACCTGGTATTAAGATGTGTTTTGGTGGATCGGATCACAAGTAGACGAGGGAGACACATTCAAATGTATTTATTTTGATCCGTCTCTTTTGTCCACTTTAAACCACTTCTGTCCTGATTTCTTCAAGGGGAGGGTCTATGGGGTCTATGGGTAAATGTGTGGGTGTTTTCAGATCTTTAGATCTAATGGACGAAATAAGCTTGTGTAATTTACAAAGAAATATGAAAGGAGACGACGGAAAAACACACGAGAGCATCAGCTTTAGTTTCTGCTCTGACAGCCTCAAGACCAGCCGAACGCTGTGAGTGTGTGTTAGAAATCAGGGACGCTGAGAGAACATTGAGTTTTTTTCATATTTAAACCAATCCCGCTCTTCCCATAATGTTTAAGCGTTAGGTCAGTAGACGGAGAGCAGGGTGTCTTTGAGTGGCTGTTTGAACACATTCGATAAGTGTTTACACTACGAAAGCAATCCGGTCGAATGTGTTTCAGCTAACCCAGTTTCACGAGTTCACACTTACAAATAAGTCAGATAGAATAAATGCGTATTTGGCGTGCTGTCCGAGGAGAGGGCGGGCTCGGTATTCGGCCCGAACCCAGAGTACTCCCCCCGTATTCCTGGCTGTGAAAGAACAAGCCAAGAGTGAGGAGTCGGGGTGGTGGAGGGATGCTGAAACTGTCAAGGAAGTTAGGTGAGTTGACAGAGTGAATATATATATGCTTCCTCTCATGCTGATAGGGTAGACATGGTAATTGTTTGATGAGTTGATTGATTGATTGCTTGCTTGATTATTTGAACGTGCTCCTCCCGAACTTTGTTAATAAAACATCATAAGTGGTGGACGAGCTCAAAATGTTTTAGACCCCGTTTACACCTGTATTTAGTGTCGTCCACCTGTGATCCGATCGCCCAAAACACATCTTAACACCAGCTGTGAACCGGGCCATAATGTGTGCAGAATGATTAAATGGGATGTTTTCTTAAAGGGATCGTTCACCCAAAAAAGTCGTTTCTCTCATCATTTGCTCAGCCTCATAAATTTCTTTCTTAAGATAAAGACATACAAAGATTTTTTAGGAAATTATTAGTCTTTGTTTGTGTTTGTCTGAGGAAAGAAAGAGAGTGAGGGTGAGCCAATAATAATAATGTCATTTCTGGGTGAATGATCCCTTTAACTTTCCCTTTTATTTTTAAGAAATAACTATGAAAAAAAATAAAGCATTTATAACATTGGATGTTTCTATCTATCAGAGAACATTCAGAAATAATGGTTTACATTCATACACAACATACACGGTAAACATTCTCAGAACATATTTTTGTTGTCCTTTTCTGATAGGATGGCCATCAACATTGGATATTTCGGCTTGTCCTTGAACACGGCTAACCTCAGCGGTGACCCGTTCCTCAACTGCTTCCTGTCTGCGGTGACGGAGGTGCCGGCGTATATCGTGTCCACGTTCCTCCTGAAGAGCTGTCCTCGCAGACCCGTGCTCTCCGCTTTCCTCATTATAGGAGGAGGATTCCTGCTCCTGCTCCAGACGATCCCCGACAGTAAGAGCTCACAACACACACACACACACACACACACACACACACACACACACAACACAACACAGCAGACCCGTGCTCTCCGCTTTCCTCATTATAGGAGGAGGATTCCTGCTCCTGCTCCAGACGATCCCCGACAGTAAGAGCTCACAACACACACACACACACACACACACAACACAACACAACACAACACAACACAACACAGCAGACCCGTGCTCTCCGCTTTCCTCATTATAGGAGGAGGATTCCTGCTCCTGCTCCAGACGATCACCGACAGTAAGAGCTCACAACACACACACACACACACACACACACAACTCAACACAGCAGACCCGTGCTCCCCGCTTTCCTCATTATAGGAGGAGGATTCCTGCTCCTGCTCCAGACGATCCCCGACAGTAAGAGCTCACAACACACACACACACACACACACACACAACTCAACACAGCAGACCCGTGCTCCCCGCTTTCCTCATTATAGGAGGAGGATTCCTGCTCCTGCTCCAGACGATCACCGACAGTAAGAGCTCACAACACACACACACTAGTGATGCGCGGGTCGGCTTTTTTTCCAACCCGCGGGTCCCGCTTTTATGAAATTATTTGGCCCGCCCCGCACCACTGTATCTATTTTTATAACCCGCCCCGCCCCGCCCCGCACCCGCGAACATTAAATAGACATATTAGGCATTGTAATGTAAATGAAAACAGCCTTTATTTCAGCCTGAAAGTGCTTGGAAACATTGCCAACTGGCAATAACAGACGTTTCTGAATATGAACCATAAATCAGGTCATATTAATAAGATAATGATTTAAACATTTTCAATATTTACAAAGCAGCGTTTGTATTCATCTAATTCATCATTCACCTTTTTTTCTTTAATTATGTAAAATCCCGACCTCAATTTCTCCCGCACCTCATCTTCCATCTTCACTTTTATTTCTCCGTCTTTGTTGTGGCTGGCGGCGGGAGCTGCTTTGCGCGAGCTGTGTCACGTGACGCCAAAGGTTTGGGGAAATCACGCAAGTTGCATTGCTACGGCCTTATCAAAGAACCTACTAAAATATGATTTGATTGATATTCCCAAATATTTAATATAGGCTGGACATTGCATGCAACATATATGGATTTTTATTTTATTTTGTTTTTAATGACCCACCCCAACCCGCCCCGCAAATAAAGTGACAATTTCTTTACCCGCCCCAACCCGAACCGCGGGCTACCCGCGGGGCCCGCGGGTTATGAGACGACCCGCGCATCACTAACACACACACAACACAACTCAACACAACACAACTCAACTCAACACAGCAGACCCGTGCTCTCCGCTTTCCTCATTATAGGAGAAGGATTCCTGCTCCTGCTCCAGATGATCCCCGACAGTAAGAGCTCACAACACACACACACACACACACACACACACACACACACACACACACACACACACACACACACAACACAGCAGACCCGTGCTCTCCGCTTTCCTCATTATAGGAGGAGGATTCCTGCTCCTGCTCCAGACGATCCCCGACAGTAAGAGCTCACAACACACACACACACACACACACACACACACACACACACACACACACACACACAACACAACACAGCAGACCCGTGCTCTCCGCTTTCCTCATTATAGGAGGAGGATTCCTGCTCCTGCTCCAGACGATCCCCGACAGTAAGAGCTCACAACACACACACACACACACACACACACACACACACACACACACACACACACACAACACAGCAGACCCGTGCTCTCCGCTTTCCTCATTATAGGAGGAGGATTCCTGCTCCTGCTCCAGACGATCCCCGACAGTAAGAGCTCACAACACACACACACACACACACACACACACACACACACACACAACACAGCAGACCCGTGCTCTCCGCTTTCCTCATTATAGGAGGAGGATTCCTGCTCCTGCTCCAGACGATCCCCGACAGTAAGAGCTCACAACACACACACACACACACACACACACACACACACACACACACACACACACACACACACACACAACACAGCAGACCCGTGCTCTCCGCTTTCCTCATTATAGGAGAAGGATTCCTGCTCCTGCTCCAGATGATCCCCGACAGTAAGAGCTCACAACACACACACACAACACAACACAGCTCAACACAACACAACACAACACAACACAACTCAACACAACTCAACACCACACAACACAGCAGACCCGTGCTCTCCGCTTTCCTCATTATAGGAGGAGGATTCCTGCTCCTGCTCCAGATGATCCCCGACAGTAAGAGCTCACAACACACACACACAACACAACACAGCTCAACACAACACAACACAACACAACACAACTCAACACAACTCAACACCACACAACACAGCAGACCCGTGCTCTCCGCTTTCCTCATTATAGGAGGAGGATTCCTGCTCCTGCTCCAGACGATCCCCGACAGTAAGAGCTCACAACACACACACACACACACACACACACACACACACACACACACACACACAACACAGCAGACCCGTGCTCTCCGCTTTCCTCATTATAGGAGGAGGATTCCTGCTCCTGCTCCAGACGATCCCCGACAGTAAGAGCTCACAACACACACACACACACACACACACAACACAACACAACTCAACACAACTCAACACAGCAGACCCGTGCTCTCCGCTTTCCTCATTTCACTAGTTCACACTTACAAATAAGTCAGATAGAATAAATGCGTATTTGGCGTGCTGTCCGAGGAGAGGGCGGGCTCGGTATTTGGCCCGAACCCAGAGTACTCCCCCCGTATTCCTGGCTGTGAAAGATTAAGCCAAGAGTGAGGAGTCGGGGTGGTGGAGGGATGCTGGAAAACTGTCAAGGAATATTAGGTGAGTTGACAGAGTGGATATATATATACTTCTTGTCATGCTGATTAGGGTAGACATAATTGTTTGATGACGAGTAGATTGGATTGATTATTTGAACGTGCTCCTCCCGAACTTTGTTTATAAAATATCATTATAGGAGAAGGATTCCTGCTCCTGCTCCAGATGATCCCCGACAGTAAGAGCTCACAACACAACACACACACACAACACAACACAACTCAACACAACACAACACACACAACTCAACACAACTCAACACACACAACACAACACAACACAGCTCAAATAAAGCCAGACCTAAGTTTCAGGCTTTGAAAATTATCCTAAAATTTAGATTCGTGCAGAGATCCTATACAGTATAAAAAAGTAAGACTCTCGTCCATGCAACTTGACCTTACAGAGAGGGATAGTGTTGAAAACTTGGTGGAACTATAAGAGTAATTTACTCAAATGAGGAATATCACAAGGCCTTAAAGCCGTAAAAGAGCAGTAAGCAAGAGTAGAGAAGGAGAATCTGAAGAACTGAGTGCAAGTTTAGTGCACCTCGAAGAAAAAGCATTAGCAATCGGTTTATTGACTCAATCCTATGAATGCATGTGAGTTTACTACGGGTCGAGGATTAGCTTACGCTCTATGCAAGTAAAACTGGACTTGGACATTTCAAGGAAAAGAGGTTAATCCTATTAGTCACATATTTATCAGGAAAGCTTGACTGGACATTTGAAGAAACATCCATGTGTTTTTGCAGATTCAGAGCTTATATAGGAACACAAGTCTTGGGAGGATGCATAAAGAGTGATCAAACTTTACATAGAGTCTGAATGGGTCTGTTCAACAAACGGCTGGTAGAGACAACACAAGTTTCCTCCCGGGTTAGTGACATCACAAACCCTAATATTTACATAAACCCCGCCCCTGGAACACGATTTATAGGATATCATGACAGAATATGCTAATCAATGACTAGAAGATATTTAACTACACATCGGCTACGTAAATTCACCAATAACCATTCAGAAATGTCCTGTTGCTTCTACATGTTGTCACTTCTTGAGTCTCTCCATCATTGTCTGACTTCAGTTTGAACATAAAAGGCTAAAAGTTTTTGAAATGTTCAGTGCGTACACATAGACACACACACACACACACACACACACACACACACACACACACACACACACACACACACACACCAGCTCTTGAAGCTCCGCCCTCTGTGCCGGGAGCAGCAGCTCATTTGCATTTAAAGGGACACACACAAAAACGGCACATATTTGCTCACCCTCAAAAAGTGACAATTTTAACATGCTGTATAAAAATATCTGTGGGGTATTTTGAGCTAAAACTTCACACACACGCTCTGGGGACATCAGAGACTAATTTTACATCTTGTGAAAAGGCATTATAAGATCAGCGTAACAACGAGCTCTTCCGCAGATCTTCACTCTCTGGCTCTGGCTCTAGAGATGGCTGGGAAGTTCGGCTTCACCATGTCCTTCACGGTGGTGTACATCTACACAGCGGAGCTCTATCCCACCGTCCTGAGGAACCTGGGACTCGGCATGTGCTCCTCAGCCGCTCGCATCGGCAGCATCACCGCGCCATACGTCATATTCCTGGGTAAGTAATGTTCGTATCAGTTTTCCAAAAGTTGATGAATTATTTAAGTTGCTCGATGTTTGTATAAAGAAATGTTCAGCTTTAGCTTTTCTGACTGCAACCGTACATGCATTGCGTATTTGCCTGAAATTAAGCTAATCTAAATTTAGTTCTCTTTCTAACATTCGTTCGGTATCTCACTATGGGAACGCCTCTGGGCGTGACCGATCGCGGAAGCACCAATTACACCACGTCTGCCAACCGTGGCAGACCAATCGCTGCAGCGATTATGGAGTCCTGCCTCCCTGTATATAAACCGCAGCTACCTGCCGTTTCGTCATTCTCGCTCTCTTCCCCGTGGAAGATTTCGGAAGCTGTCCTCAGCAGACTTTGGAATTATTGCTTAACAGTTTTCTCGACGGAGCCGAGAGGTAACGTCCCTAACGCAATCAATTTTTAAGTTGTTGAGTGACTTCGTCACTTAAGAGTAAGATAACTAACGTGTCAAGACGAGTTTTCCTGCTCTTAAGTTTTTCCTTTTTAATTTCCAAGTCTTTTTTTCGGTGCGCTCACCAAGCTCCAAAAGAGATAAGGAAAAGAGCTCTTTAATCGCAGCACAGCTCCGTACTAGTTGTCACGTTGTGGTGTAACTTACCGTACGAAGAGAGTGCAAGCTCTATCATGGCTACCGCGATAGAACCGGAGAGCCCCGGAGGAAAGGGTCGTCCTCCGCACCCGTGTGCTTGTGGAATGTGGATTTCTGCTAGAGATGCACACAGCCTCTGCATCTCTTGTCTGGGCACTAAACACGCTCAGGCAGCGCTGTGCCCAGCGCTACATTCTCAAATAAGATCCGTGAAAGGAGACTTCGCGTGGCAGTCGCGGGAAAATCGGACCCATGCCTCTCTGCTCAACCCAGAGAAGAGCGCTGGAAAAACAAGTTCTTTGTGACATGCAAGATTTATTTTATTAAAATTTAAATGGAAAAGAAAAGGCATGAGAGTCGGCTGTTTTTGTCAATTTACAGTTAAATATTTGACCACTTGCTTGAGCAACTTAATATAAGTAATGCATGGAATAATAGCCCTACGTTGTTTAAATTGTGTTTAAAGTCCCTGTGAACCGGAAGTTGCAAACGACTTTTCTCCAGTGTTATGACGTATTTCCCAGTGAAAAGGAATATTGAACAGAAGGCAGGGTTTTACTCTAGCGCTCCTCCTCTCCATCTCTGCTCATAGCAGACTAACGGTTTGAGGGGAGTGGTTACGCGTTGCCCAAACCAATTCCTCAAACCTACGTCATCAGAGAAGGTCCTCCAATGCAGAGGGGAGGGGCATTTTCAGATTTTGATTAAAGATTACCATGGTAAAAAATTTTTTTTTTAAATATTTTCTTGCACGGATTAATTGTTCACCACAAGACTAGTAATATGCACTAACAAAGTAAATAGGGTCAATTTTGATTTCATGGGGACTTTAAACGTGCATGCGTCCATTAAAGAGTGTAGGTTATATGTGTAAAGAGAATCGCAATGCTGAAAAAACATTTTATTAAATAAAAGTTGCAGCCTAACTTCTGGATTTTAAATAAAAATAGTAAGTGTTTGTGGTACAGCCGTGAATCAGTTATTCACTGCAAACGCATCATATATGAAGCACTATAGCGCGTGCTGCTCCTGCACCGCACACACACACACACACACACACACACACACTGCACACGGAGTATGTAGGAAACGGCCGTAAGATCCACCTACAGTTCTTAGAAACTTAGATGTGTCACACACATAGTATCTCTTTATTTCGTACAACAGCAGCACTCATCTTGTTTGTTTACAGCGGATGCCGATGAAGCGGCCGTAAACCGGAAACTGATATGCCGACAACTGACAATAACGGAAGTTCGCCGCGACGCTTGTGCACATCGTTGGCCCTGTCCCAAATGGCGCACTTCATGCGGACTTTCGGTCTCGTGGACTTGAATTGCGCGTGCTCGCTGAGTCTACGCGTCCGTAGGCTGTCCCATTCAGCATTTTACCGCTCTGAAGTGTGCTCAGCAGCGCCCCCTTTGTACCCTTGAAGCGGTCTTCCGCGAAGCCCGCATAGATGCAGGCTTCACGCACTTTAACTACCCAGGAATCCTTGCGAAAGGCCAATCAGACAACAGATGGGAGGAGATTTTACTCACGGATAATTGTTGACATGGCTGAGAAGAAAATATTACGGTTTTTATGACCTAAATGCACATTTTACCAGTTGTTAACTACAGTTTATACAAACATTATGGTCATTGACCAGTGGTTGATGTCTCAAACATAATAATAGTGCGTCTAATAATACGATCGCATTATGATTCATTAAATAAATAGATCCGAATGTCAGGGCTTTACTGAGTCATATGTAAACTTAGTATTCAATTTTGAAACCTGTAAATTGAAAAAAATATATGTTTAAATTATGTTTTAAAATTGTAAGTTCAAATGGAACATTATGTAGCCTATTATTACAACTGTATACATCATTTAAATAAGCATGATGTATCTATTTTTTAATGCCCAGGTGATATGCACAACATCAAAATATAGAACTGTAAAATTAGGATGTGTAGTTGACATGCAGATAAGACGTCGGAGCGCAAAAATGTGATTTCTCCTGTCCAACAACAACCAGACTGTTATTTCCGGCGTGCCGATCGAGTCTGTCCCAAAAATACCTCTCAATGCGCCCTCGTGGACTCGCGCCAAGGGCCCTATAGGTCTGCACTACATGACGTCACCAAAGTGTGGACTCTGAGGAAGTCCACAAGTCCGGAGTGTGCCATTTGGGACAGGGCCTTAGATATCATATAAAGGCTAGATGGCTCGTCCGCGCTGCTGGCCAATGGAGCTCGACATCCGCACACGGCGGCCATCTTACGACAGGGTGCTCGCTCACTCATAACATGGTGCATGTACTTTTAAATAACCATAACTTGCTCAATTTTCTACCGATTTTCAAACGGTTTGGTTTGTTATAAACGTCAGAGATGTAGCTATTATACTGCATACATATGAATAATTATGTTCAAAATGTTTAAGCATTCAGAATTATAGCCACGTTAATAACGTTTGTAAGAAACCAAACCGTTTGTAAATCCGTCCAGATTTCAGCGAGATAAGAGGATTTGTGTGCGTGCTGCTCACTCACCTTAATTCACAGAGCCCTGTGGTAAGATGGCCGCCGGTGATGCCGGAAGTGACTCCGCCTTAAGACATCTAGCCTTTATATGATATCTATGGTGCACATAGCCTATTGAGCTAAGCCCCACCGACGTGATTTGATTGACATCTGGTTTTGGCATAGACCCCGCCCTCGGTGATCTGTGTACACCATCCTCCATTGTTTCAACGACAGCCGGTAATGTCTCCTAAGAAGTGTAGGTGTTCTGTTGTGGGATGTAAGAATGGACATACTAGTCTTCACTGACATTTTATTTATGAAGAAAAGGCACCACTTAAACTTCCTAAATACGAGATTCATTTTCTGACTGACTATTTAGTGAACGAGGGTCAAAGTTAATCCTCAAGTGTGGATCGTTGCCTACAGTTCGCGATCCAACGTCACCTCCAGAAGAAGTTAGTGTATTTTATGATTTTTGAGCAAATAGTCATTTCAGTCGATGTCAGCCAGTTCAACAACAAATGCGTCTAAAGCTATTTATTGTCGTCGTCATAGGATGTCTCAACAAACAACGTCAGACAGTTTTATGTCACGTAGGCATTTTTTTTTTTTTGCAGCATTTACAAATGTAAATAAATTAAGGTCTGCTCTATCTCCATAGACAGTATATAAACGTCTATCTCCCTCCCCTTAAGAAATAAATAAATAAATCGTTTGTACTTAGCAAACGTTATCACAGTAGTGTGTGTTTGTGTGTGTGTGTGTGTAGTTTCAAAAAATTGCGCGAACGTTATCACAGTTCGTTTGTGTGTGTGTGTGTGTGTGTGTGTGTGTGTGTGTGTGTGTGTGTGTGTGTGTGTGTGTGTTGCACATCCATAATGGCAAAGGGGACGCGATTAAAACTTTGTAAGTACATAAATGTATCAAATAACCATTCCGAGACGTTTAGTCCATTCTCATCCGTGTTTATTCTGTGCCGGACTCTCTGTCTTCATCATCTGGGTCCAGCAGCAGGGCGGGGATATGCAGCTCATTTACATTTAAAGTGGTAGACGCCAAAACAGCTCTTTTTAAAATAGGCCCCAAAAATGACATTTTCAAATGGTTATAATAAATAAACTGTGGGGTATTTTGTGCTGAAACTTCACAAATGCATTCTGGGGACACCCAAGACCAATATTACATCTTCTAAAAAGGGGCATAATAGGTGCCCTTTAAGTGACCAAGAACTACTAATTCTTTATAATGTAAATCTGAAAGGATCTGTAATAAAGAAGGGAGAGCAGCACTATCAGCAGATGCGTCCTAAAGCAGCCGGAGACTTGTGCTGAGAGATTTTCAACATCAAGAAAACTCTAAATGAGTTTACACACGGATTACAATACATACAATAAAGCAATATTTTAACATGAATCCTACTTTTTTTTATAAATATTGCTACGCCCCCACCCCTTTTGAGTCTGTCAGTCATATATAGCCATTATAGCCATTAATACAGATATCCTTGTCCAAAACAGATTTGTTCAGCCAAGCTTCACGAACCAGATGCGGAACATATCCATTTTAAGCTCGAACATCTAAATGTATAAAACCAAGTCCAGCTTGATTTCAAATCTGCAGGTGCTTCAGAACTGGAGGCAGAGACTGGGCCTGGGTTAGGGTTAACGTTTCCTGAGATCATAAGTAATCAAATAATCAAACACCTCTGCCTAAATGATTTAATATTATAGTTTTTGGAATTTATCTTATCACTTATTGCATTTCCTCTCCTATACTTAACACTGGATATTCATATTCTTTCCTCCACTTCCATCTTTTTAATCATTCTCCACTTCCTCATCTGGAGTAATTTCACCAATTTCATTACAAAATGGCTCTCAATGACTCGCCAGTCACCAATACTCTCTTTATTTACATTCTGCTTGAGTTTTCTTATATATCATATGTTCCCAATTATGTGTTTTTGTCAGTATTTAAAATGCTTTCCTTTTCTTACTGATTGCTTCTCATTCCACCATGGAACTATTTTCTCCACCCTCTTTCCTTTCCTTTAGGAAGACGTTCTTTTGCAGCATTCTGTATCACTGAAACTAGTTCTTTATTTATCGTTTCAATATCTTTCCCTTCATTAATCTTGATCATTTTCATTCCATTCTCACTCATTATTTTGTATTTTTCCCAATTAGCTTTCTCAAACTTTCATTTTCCTATATTTCCTCGTTTTTCCCTCCTTCCCATCTCATTATTTTCCTTATTATAGGGAAATAAATACTTCCCAATTTATTATTCCTCCTGATGGATTTGAAACAATTGTTAGATCTATCGCTTCACGTCTACTCTTGTGAAGTTTCCATCATTTAAGCACACAAGTCTCGGGAGGATTCATAAAAAGTGATCAAACTTGAATCAAAGTCTGAATGGGTCCGTTTACCACTTCTGAAATATTTCTGAAAGAACATCAGCATTTTCCTCATATTCCTGGGTAAATCCAGAGCTGATGTCAGGAACAGCTTTAAGAGAGTAGCTTCAGTGGGGAAACTGCAGCAGACTGTAGAGATGACGTTGAGTTCTCCTCTCGGCTCATGAAGGCACGTTCAGCAAGTATCTGCCCTACCTCCTGATGGGAAGCCTGACCATCGCCTCCTCCGTGACTAACCTGTTCCTGCCCGAGACCTTCCAGAAAGTGCTGCCCGAGACCCTGGAGCAGATGCAGAGATGCAGAAGGTACGTCTTGACCCATCCCTCACACATCAATACACACGTTTCTCATCTTTCACTCCTCATTAAATATGAGCTGTCTGTGATCAGTTTCACGATTAGAGATAAACACAGCTTGGAGGACGGCAGAGGAACGGTCATCATGAACCAACACAAGCAAACCCAGGAGTGAGAATGACTCAGAAGATCCTACAGTCGCCCTCGTCTTCTCGAAGGAACTCAATGGCTTCACATTATTTATGTGATTAAAATATTAATTTTTACATTGTATGAGTTTATTTTGTATTGTACTAACACTGTATTTGTTTCTTTTTCTCTCAGTGGTCTTAGCACTGGAATTTTTGTCTTTAAAAAAAGAAGAAGACAATAACGGTTGTTTTGATAGTGAAATCACATCAAGATCGAGCTCAGAAAAGGTAGTGGATGTACATGTATATTGAAAGTGGATGTGTGAAATGCATCAATAAAAGCAGCATTACACGGATAGTTCCAGGCCTTGACAGTGACTGGCCGAGTTTGTAAAATACGAGTTTGTAAAACACACAGCTGTCTGTCGTCTCGTGGCATCAGTATTACACAGAGAGCCTAACAACACTCACTTCATGTTCTGAGAGCGCTGTGAACCGTCATTGGGCTTATTGTCTAATTTAAGAGCATGTAAAATATAGACATATGTTTTGTGGAAATGTCTATAAGCACATTTGAATTGACACACATAAGGACGCAATGGGTTACGCACAACAAGACACACACTAATAAAAATTAAGAATAAAATATTAGGTTTAATCATAATAATAATTTACAGATAATGAACATATTTACAGTTGTATCTCTATGGCAGTTTGCTTAAGCCACATTTATGGTACATGAAGTTCCTCATTGCCTCTGCGTGTCAGTGTCAGGGCATTCGGGACAGATCAATAAAACATGATTAAATGACACAAAAAAGAAGTCCATTCATGTATTCAAAAGTAAATGTTACACACAGAAGCAAGTGTGGCCCTTAATCTTACAATGCCTATAATAGACCCACAACTGTTCCCATCTTCGTGTGATCCAGAGCAGAGTCCATTATTTCTCCAGAATCCTTGAATCTTCCTGAACCATCCATATACCTCCTCAGTAAACAGTGGAAGACTTTCAATACTTTACAAAGATAATGTTGTCTCAACTAGTCAAGTCAAGTCATCTTCATTTATATAGCGCTTTTAACAATGTAGATTGTTTCAAAGCAGCTTTACAGAGATAAACGTATAATTTAAGGTAACAGAGATTGTTTTGGCTTTATAGCGGTTCTTTAATAAAGTTATTTTCCAGCTAAATCAATCGTCAACAAATCAACAATCTTACGTTTATGAATGTAGCTGTGAATAAAGGATTCTAATGATATACATACACCACAAGATGAAGTGTTGAGGACTCCAGGACAGGGGAAACACTGCACTGAACATAATAGTGAAACGCTGCAAGCTTGGGTAGTTCTTCCCCTTTAGGATCAAACTAGGAACAGATGGGGAAGTGAAACAACACAAAACACTGGTGGACCTCAATACCAGGGAAAGTATTTCCTAAAAGTTTCTTAGAGTTCCTCAGAAACACTGTGTGGTCAGCAGGCACGGGCAGAACCAGCCACAATTAATCAGAAGCGCCCCTCTCAACAAATATCAATGATAATATTGTGGCCAATAAAACAAAATGCCTGGAGGGTTGGGGGGTGCATCACAAGTGTATGGTGATTGTCAAAAGATTTGGAAACTAAAAATAATTGTATTAAGTTTAGTGACAACATGTTACAATGTTTGCTTGGCACAATAACTGGTATGCCACTGTTTTTATTATTGCTTGACACAAATTTCACGATTTCAATTCTTGTGATTTGAATCTGTAGCCACAACGACATCTGCTTTTCGCATTAAGTAGATCATGTGATGGCAAAACACATGGTCTTTGTGTTTGCTGGTTAATAATTGCCCCACGAGGACCAATTTGCCAGCGCCAGTTTGGCTGGTACACCCATGTGACTCGTATCCCCCGACTTTACAACCTCATGACCCACGCACACACACACACTCACCCCCACACACACAAAACCTCCTTGAGTACAATTTCAGGTAGAGATATGGCTCTTGAGTGTATACCTGCTGATATGTATTTGTGATTAACTTTGAGTATTAATAGAAGTGTGGTTTGCTAGAATATAGGTTGGAATCCTATAGACTTATGTTCCTTGAAAGGAATTCCTCAGTCATGTCCTGTTGTAATCCTCCCCCAGACCATAAAACTTTATGACCCAGAGCTGCATCTCATCCAGTTCCTGCAAGCCCACATTCCATACACTTCCACATAGTACATTACCAAAATGTTGATATGTATTCCTATGTTTCTCAAGTGTCTTCACATGCCGTAACGGAAACACTGACAATTTTATTGTATGTTTAATCGAGCTTTATTTGTGTGTAATGATGCATATGAACGTAACGTTATGTGTGTCCAAAGTCTACCTGTAATTCTTGGTATCTGTCTGACCGTCCTGTTTTAATTCAATCAGTCCCACCTAAGTTATATAAGTAACATCTTTAGTTCAGTATGTATAATCCTAAGATGAAATATGAATTATTTCGTTCAGGAGACATATGGTGAAAGTAGGCGTTTTCTCCTTCACACAAAGAGAATTCTCCCGCCTCAGAAAAGACAATCTGATTCGCTGTCGTTCCAAGAGAAGGCGTAAACAGATGTTTGCTTAAAAGGAAGAAACCCCCTCATCACACTCTCTTCCTGCCTCTTCCTGCCTCTTTCCGGATCTCTCTTCATCCTCTTCTCCACGGCTCCAAGAAACATCTGAAAGGCTCCGGCCTTCTCCTCGCTCGAACACATGTTCGAGCCATAGCAGCCGTTCTTTGCAACTAAGTTATATCTTGCCTCTTCCTTCACGGAAGACGAAGACGAACTTTCTCGGTAACGTTACATTTCAGTGAGCCTTTTCAAGCTTCGCGCGACACCGGAAGACGCAGCAGAACAGGACACGCGCGCCCCCTCTTCTTCAGCCAGACCAGAAAGAGCACAGAAACTTGCAAGTAGGCTACATTGTCTGATAAAAGCTGTTTTCCCGGTGTCTCGTGAACCTAGGTTTCTGTATGTAATAATTACTAGCTTTTCCCTTCTCTATATTTCTTTCTTGCTTTCTTTATTTCATTGCATTCTGATCACTTATGTTCTTGTTTGTTTAAATGTTTGTTTGTTTGTTTATTGTTTGCATTTTTACGTACGTTTTATATTCGTAGCTCATAATCTCTAGTTTTGCATTTATTAAAATTCATAAATACTTTTCACTGCCTCTGTGTTTGAAGAATCCACTTTTTATGAAGTCAATGAAATCAAAGATCTTATTTAAGCTACCAGCTCGATATTGGACTACATTCAGTAGTTTTAATTTATAAACTCAGAAAGTTGGGTGTCCGTGGCCAGGACATGAAACTCTCTTGAAGTTTGTGAATAAGTTACCTCTTCTTGACTGTAATGATTTTACATTTGTTTCGCTGGACGAATTAAATGTTGGTCAGATAGTTATAGAACAAGGTAAGCTCGATAATTGATAAAATAAATGTACATGCGACTTATGAATTATGACCATGAGTCATAAATATTAATATTCACAAGATTCCCCATATTCTTGAGCTAATTCATATTTACCCCGAGTCGTACGTTACATGTTTTGGTGGAGAATGCGGGCAGTTTCAAACTTTATTTGGTGGGAACAAATTCAGTTTCAGTGAATGTGTATTATTGGTATTAATAATTGTAACGTTACACGCGCGTTTTGAATTGTGAGGTAAAGTCTAAGCATTTTTAATCACTGTTAAGAGCTAAAACTGCAGTTCATGACATTACATTGTGTCTCTGTAAAGACGAAGCAAAACTCTTTACAGTTAGTACATGTAATATGATTTAAACCGACTAAATGAAGACGAAGGATCTCTTTTAGGACGAAGACGTAAATCTGATAGTTTTTCAGTCGTAATAGGCCTTATTATATATAATACGTTAACGATAAACTCCTGGTCAGAAATTGGCGTCGCGATCCAATTTCGTAAACCTACGCAAAAATCATAAAAGTGCTATTTTTGATTTAATGCTTATGGGAGAGGAGCAGATGCAATAATTCCTGTTCCTGTAATGAACAGAAGATAATACCTGTTCAGAGCTGTAGTAATAAAACAGAAGATAATGCCTGTTTGCTCACAGTTTCTAATTAATTAAAACAAGAAGTTTTAATACCTGTTTTTATTGTAAACCATTTCATATATAATGTGTAATTGGAGACCAGTTTTATGAATTAAAACAGATGATAATCCCTGTTATTATTCTAAACCGTCTCAATGTGTAATGTAAAATGTGTAATTTAATAGATGTGTAATTCCTATTAGTCACATGTTATGAAACTCGTGTAATTTTCCGCATGCAACAGAGCGCGAAATACTCGTGATCCCACAGAAAAAAATCTGCTGAATCACGCCACTGACCGACACTAGAGGGCAGCCTCTAGGTGTGTGGCAGTTCTCAAATCACGCGCCCCACACCGACGTCATCCTGCGTAAGCGTCGCTTCCCCCTGACGTCAGCCTGCACGAGCGCAACTACGCCATCTCGTGGCGTTCTAAGATAATACCTGCTTTCAATTTCTTTTTCTCTCTGCATTCATTTTCTCTCTCAAATACTTAACTGCATTCAAAGCTTAGCTTATGCTGATATTATTTGGAGTTAGACAATTCCTTTTTCTGTTTTTGACTGTCACACTTTAAGTGAAGTTCTAAAAAACTTTTTGAGTTAAAGCTTAGACAGTCTCAGTCTGCATTGGTGTCTCATTGCTACCCTCTTCGTTTGATTATTTTTATAAGCAATACTAATAACTTCAGTGTTATTGTAAGGATTATAGGAAGTCATTCTGAATTTCAGTTTTAATTATTTTAGTATTGATACATCACTGTATCATTCTAATTTTCTTTCCTTCCTTATTATTATTACTTTGGACATCTCCTTGCATGCTTAGTTGAATTTCAATCTAAACTAGTTTGAATTTGAATTTAAAATTTTGTTTACTCAACCAGGTAGACCACTGAGAGGACATACGCCCCTCACCTTTGTGGCACAAACCCACTGCCGGGGCCTATCCCTCTGCCTGCGTCTCAAGCCTGTGTTGTTTATTCAAAATTTATTTCATTGATAATTATTTTTTTTTTCTCTTCTCCAGTCTCTCCAAGGGGGGGTAGGTTATTCTGATAAATCACTATCAGTTATCATAATTTCCCTTTTTGTTGTATCACTATTTTATTTTTATTTTATTTTTTTTTTTCTTTGTAAAGCCTTTACCTCTGACTCCTGCATACATAGTTACTCAATTTGATGAAACCAGAAAGCCTTAATTTACATTGAGTCTAACCTCGTAATCCCTTATTGTGTATCTATTGGCAGGACTCAGTCAGTGTTTATAGGCTTAGGCCTCTTTATTTTTATTTTATAACACTCCCCGTGTTATTGTTTGTGACATTTCATTGCAGACCAATTCACTTCCTTGTGTTGTGTTTCCCTTTTCTTCCCTACCTCTAACTTTGCCTTTCTCCATTCTGTTGTGATTTGTTTCTCTCATTTCACTCACAGACAGAACCTAAGAGAGACCCCAGGAAAGCGAATAGAGTAACGATCAGAGCCGGCGTCATTAGACGACCCCCAGGCTACCGCCTGTCAAAATCTCTATTGTGGGTTTATCCATACCCACAAAATTGGCTCCGCTAACTGTCGGCATCAGTTAGCCCCGAAATTCTCATAGACGGCATAGCCGTATGAGTATAGCTCATTTGACCCTAAAACAAACTTGCATTTTGTCTCTTTTTTTTTGTGTGCTGTGCTTCTCTCACCACAGTAAGCAGAGATGTCGAGCTCACCCAGTTCCACAGAAGACCTGGAGGACCGAGCACACACACAGAACCGTCTAGACCAGCTACTCTTCCTGACCGAGGAAGAGGACGAGACGGACACGACGCTGCAACAGGAAGTTGAAAGACTTCAAAATGCCCTAGATGATCTTCATCGGCACACAGAACAAAGGCAGCAGTCGGAGGAACTCACCCGGAAGGAACTCAACGAAAGGCTCCAACAGGCTGAAGCTCTCCTTGAGAGAGCAGAGACTAAAATCCATCAGCTCACTCAGCAGAGACACGAGCTCCAAGATGAACTTGACACTGTTCATGCAGAACTAAAACATGCTTACAGACTGCAGAGTGTCTGGAACGGAGAAACACACATCACAGAGTTTCTCCCGGTCAGCCAAACACCAAAAGCTGAGGGGGGCGGAGCTGTAAAGGGTCAGAATCCTCTCCAGACGGATTGGGCCCCCAGCAACAGCTCTCCTCCCAAAAGCCTTGATAAACTAGCCCGCAACATCCCTACGTTTGCCGGAGACCACAGTGTCAATTCGTACCTTCAAGACATTGACTTTCACCTGCAAACTGTCGCCAACCTGACAGCTTGGGACAAATTCTACCTGTTACGAATCACCGCAAGTAGAGATGTGCGTAGTTTTCTGGACCGCCAACCACAGGCGGTCAAAGCAGATTACAAGCAACTGCGACAAGCTTTGATCCGCGAATTCTCTGATCCAGAGGCAGACCAAGGGTTTATCGCGGCCTTTGACGTAAAGCAGGGCCGACTTGAGCCCCCACACTCCTATTATGACCGACTCCGACAAACGTTCTTCGGAGCAACCAACTCCCCAGGTATGGAAGAGGATGTGAATTTCAGAACATTGTTTCTGCGAAATCTACATAGCAGCGTGAGTGGACATCTTGACGTGCTTGTCTGCCCACGAACAATGTCCACTCGAAAACTCAGAGACTTAGTCCACAAGGCTTACACCAAGCAAAGGGCTATGGATGAAAAGACTGTAAAAACACACACAATCTACTCCGTCTCTGAACACTGCTCCGAGCCAGACAGCAGGTGGCAGCACGACTGTGACGGTACTCGTCCAAAGCGTCGGACCCAGCGCTCCGAAAGATTCTGGAACCAGCATCACCCGCCGTCCAGAACTCCAAGCCCTGACCGTCAAACCTGTAGCCACTCTCTCCAGAACCCTGATGAGCCTGAGTCGTCTTACACAACAGATGAAGACAGTGCAGCCACGTCTGACACCGACACAGAAAACGAACACTGACCCCTACTGCTTCGAGGTCATCTCTGACCTGCAGTGAGTAACCAGACTGATGTCTGCGCCACATACATACCACCATCACGATTGCAGTGATTACACAGCACGAACAAACTTTACCAACTACACTGCACGCCTCAGAGCCGCTTACGACACCTCAGCTGTGTACAAAGAAGGTCATGCGGGCCTCTGATGAACAGACCTTTCCTATGCCAACAATGATGCCCCAACGCCACTCGTGAGACATCGAAGCATGTGGCATACCAACCTCAGCGAAGCAACAAGACTGTCCTAGTCAACCAAGGACATCCATCGCTGAAATTTTTCCTCCCTTTCTCTCTCTCTCTCTTTTTCCTCCAACAGGATGCTGTGGTGGTTCGTGAGGAAGCAGCCACAATCGGACATCACCAGGCCCGGCATCCGGCATCGCATTAAGAGAGAACACCCCCGGCTCCTGATCCCCAAGGCAGGACTCACAGTCAGGAAGTCTAACACTGTGATGGGCATCTCCACGGTCATCGACCACCTCAACCTCACTTGAGCTGAGTCATCAGCCTAACAACCACCTGCTAGTTTTCCATCATGATCCACCTGCCATCCATTGTGCCTATTTGTTGTTCAACGAATTCCATCCTGAATTTCTTTTAACAAAAAGGGGGACTGTAGCCACAACGACATCTGCTTTTCGCATTAAGTAGATCATGTGATGGCAAAACACATGGTCTTTGTGTTTGCTGGTTAATAATTGCCCCACGAGGACCAATTTGCCAGCGCCAGTTTGGCTGGTACACCCATGTGACTCGTATCCCCCGACTTTACAACCTCATGACCCACGCACACACACACACTCACCCCCACACACACAAAACCTCCTTGAGTACAATTTCAGGTAGAGATATGGCTCTTGAGTGTATACCTGCTGATATGTATTTGTGATTAACTTTGAGTATTAATAGAAGTGTGGTTTGCTAGAATATAGGTTGGAATCCTATAGACTTATGTTCCTTGAAAGGAATTCCTCAGTCATGTCCTGTTGTAATCCTCCCCCAGACCATAAAACTTTATGACCCAGAGCTGCATCTCATCCAGTTCCTGCAAGCCCACATTCCATACACTTCCACATAGTACATTACCAAAATGTTGATATGTATTCCTATGTTTCTCAAGTGTCTTCACATGCCGTAACGGAAACACTGACAATTTTATTGTATGTTTAATCGAGCTTTATTTGTGTGTAATGATGCATATGAACGTAACGTTATGTGTGTCCAAAGTCTACCTGTAATTCTTGGTATCTGTCTGACCGTCCTGTTTTAATTCAATCAGTCCCACCTAAGTTATATAAGTAACATCTTTAGTTCAGTATGTATAATCCTAAGATGAAATATGAATTATTTCGTTCAGGAGACATATGGTGAAAGTAGGCGTTTTCTCCTTCACACAAAGAGAATTCTCCCGCCTCAGAAAAGACAATCTGATTCGCTGTCGTTCCAAGAGAAGGCGTAAACAGATGTTTGCTTAAAAGGAAGAAACCCCCTCATCACACTCTCTTCCTGCCTCTTCCTGCCTCTTTCCGGATCTCTCTTCATCCTCTTCTCCACGGCTCCAAGAAACATCTGAAAGGCTCCGGCCTTCTCCTCGCTCGAACACATGTTCGAGCCATAGCAGCCGTTCTTTGCAACTAAGTTATATCTTGCCTCTTCCTTCACGGAAGACGAAGACGAACTTTCTCGGTAACGTTACATTTCAGTGAGCCTTTTCAAGCTTCGCGCGACACCGGAAGACGCAGCAGAACAGGACACGCGCGCCCCCTCTTCTTCAGCCAGACCAGAAAGAGCACAGAAACTTGCAAGTAGGCTACATTGTCTGATAAAAGCTGTTTTCCCGGTGTCTCGTGAACCTAGGTTTCTGTATGTAATAATTACTAGCTTTTCCCTTCTCTATATTTCTTTCTTGCTTTCTTTATTTCATTGCATTCTGATCACTTATGTTCTTGTTTGTTTAAATGTTTGTTTGTTTGTTTATTGTTTGCATTTTTACGTACGTTTTATATTCGTAGCTCATAATCTCTAGTTTTGCATTTATTAAAATTCATAAATACTTTTCACTGCCTCTGTGTTTGAAGAATCCACTTTTTATGAAGTCAATGAAATCAAAGATCTTATTTAAGCTACCAGCTCGATATTGGACTACATTCAGTAGTTTTAATTTATAAACTCAGAAAGTTGGGTGTCCGTGGCCAGGACATGAAACTCTCTTGAAGTTTGTGAATAAGTTACCTCTTCTTGACTGTAATGATTTTACATTTGTTTCGCTGGACGAATTAAATGTTGGTCAGATAGTTATAGAACAAGGTAAGCTCGATAATTGATAAAATAAATGTACATGCGACTTATGAATTATGACCATGAGTCATAAATATTAATATTCACAAGATTCCCCATATTCTTGAGCTAATTCATATTTACCCCGAGTCGTACGTTACAAATCCGATTTTGATTCAATATCGATTAATTTCAATAAATATTAGGTACAGATACATGTTAATATTTCTGAAGAACAAAAATCTCTCACCTAATGCTGTAAACATATAGAGAGCCCTGTCAGCTGGTATTATTATTAAAGGTTAACAATAACTGTAATACCTGTAATACAATATGTTTTTTATTATAATAACGATATAATATTTTAACGATATGTAAAAATATAATAAATATGTAATATAGAGCACATAATACAAAATACTCCTCTAATTTTTCTAGCCAACAACAGTAACCTGCTATACATGGGCATTAAATGGCTTTTAGTCCGTGAGGCAGACCCCCAAATTTCAGAAATTAGTATCAAAAGAGGGCACCAATGTTGCTCTTTTTTATTCAACAGAGGGATGTCCCTGGACCACAAAAATGCATGATAGCAATTCTTAGTGGGTAGCTTAAGGTACAAAAATCACCAATTTTATGTATGACCCTCCCAAAATTTGTCGAAAGTCAGTTATTTCTTTAATTCATTATTTTTGGTACCAAAACATTTATACTTGGTGATATCTAGGTTGGAATATTGTCAAAACTTTAATTTGTTTCAATAATATAGTTATTATAATTATTTTTCTGCATAAAACATAGTGGTGTACAGCTTTCACTCATTGTTTTAAACTGAAGACCAGTCAGTATATGCTTCCATGTAACAATATATTACACAATTATTGATTAATCTATCAAGTCAATTCATTGTATGCTAATTACCATGGATAACTAAACAACAAGTGAAGTGAATGCTAATTGCCCACATTGTACATTTGTTGACTGTCCGTGTACTGGTGCTTGAGATATCTTTATAATAGATGCACACACATAAGCAGACATTTACTATATTACACTCCTGAAGGCAGACAATAAACATCAAATTAATTTACTGCTTGCAGAAATATGTATAAGGCTCAGAGAGATCTCCTCAAAAGAAACTGCCTAAAATTTAAAACAAGTGTTTATACATTGCACTGAAGAGGATCCAGAGGGGTGGATTAAGAATGGCGACCTGGAGGTGGACTGGATGATTGGCCCAGCAGCTCCAGAGGCAGTACTTGCCTTCATATCGTGCAAATGTACACGCTCATGCACTCTTCCAAAGTGTACCTGTCTAGCTAATGGTCTTAAGTGTACAGACCTATGCAAACTGGATTGTGCCAACAGAGAGCAGAATGATGTAATGGAAAGTGACATTGACATTGGTGGGGATTAAGATAATGATGACACCCAGATAGCAACATTGTTTCGGCCCAGATCCGGCCCACATCTGGCACTTGTGGAATGCGGATCTGGCCCACATGCAGCGTGGAATGATGGCACTTGGGCGCACCACTCCTGTTTGCCAGATCTGGGCCACAAGCAGGCCATAGCAATGCCACATATCAGCCAGAAGCAAATAAATAAACCAGAACTGGACCTTATCTGAGCCACAAAACCTGTGTATATTAAATATGGAGTCATTTCAGCCTTAATAAACCTGTTAACAAGCAGAATCACTGAGGGAAAGAAGAGAACAGAAAAAGAGACGAGCAGAAACACAAGAACTACAACTGACTTCAGCCACAGCCTGAGATGAAATCAACTGAAGAGAAAAGAAGACATTAAATCTGTGAAGATCTCAGCAGAGAGGATTAAACACCTCCACAAACAGCATTACCAGCTTCACTATTACTAACCAGACTGACTTTATTTCTGTCAGACGTCTACAAAAGTTTTTATTGAGAATTAACAGAGGTTTAACTCTAATGTGTTTCATTTGAAGTCACCATAACAGTGATTTGTGTTTCCATTAGTTGGGCTCTTAACTCTTATTATATCTATTGTCTTCTTTGGCTGCTGTGACAGTGTGTTTGTCAAACACATTTACAGCAGCAAAGAAAGCTAAAGTGAAAATGTGATCAGGTGATGATGGTTACCTGTTAATGGTTTTATAATCATCATGAAATAGACTGATTCACTGAGATTTTTATAATCTAACAATTGTGTTGTTCCATTAATATTTTCACATCACAAACCCTGTGTTACTGCAGCATGAGATCCAGCAATATTATAACAATCAGTTAGATTTTAACGAACATGAGCATGCAAAAGTCAGTTTAATATGACACACACAGACATCAACAATCAGCGTATGAATCTCAACAATGGTGACAATCAAAAGTACCTTGCTGCAATGCATGCTGGGTACCAGCATAGTACAAAACTCCCAGCATGCACTGCAACATGAATAAATTATGCAGCTGAATTGTCCTATAATTGTTTAATTCTAAATATTTGCTTTTATTTTTTGCTGTTGTTTTTGTTGTGAATTAGTAGCTTTTCAGTGATGTTCTGAATTGATCTGTTTATCTGCATATTTGTGATTGTCACCATTGTTGAGATTCATACGCTGATTGTTGATGTCTGTGTGTGTCAGCATAAGCTTAGATTTTGATCTCATGTTTATTAAAAGATTTAAACTGACTTTTATAATATTGCTGGATCTCATGCTGCAGTAACACAGGGTTTGTGATGTGAAAATATTAATGGAACAACACAATTGTTAGATTCAAAAGACATCAGTGAAACAGGTTATTTTATGATGATTATAAAACCATTAACAGGTAACCATCATCACCTGATCACATTTCACTTTAGCTTTCTTTGCTGCTGTAAATGTGTTTGACAAACACACTGTCACAGCAGCCAAAGAAGACAATAGATATAATAAGAGTCAAGAGCCCAACTAATGGAAACACGAATCACTGTTATGGTGACTTCAAATGAAACACATTAGAGTTAAACCTCTGTTAATTCTCAATAAAAACCTTTGTAGACGTCTGACAGAAATAAAGTCAGTCTGGTTAGTAATAAGTGAAGCTGGTAAAGCTGTTTGTGGAGTTGTTTAATCCTCCTCTGCTGAGATCTTCACAGATTTAATGTCTTCTTTTCTCTTCAGTTGATTTCATCTCAGGCTGTGGCTGAAGTCAGTTGTAGTTCTTGTGTTTCTGCTCGTCTCTTTTTCTGTTCTCTTCTTTCCCTCAGTGATTCTGCTTGTTAACAGGCTTATTAAGGCTGAGATGACTCCATATTTAATATACACAGGTTTTGTGGCTCAGATAAGGTCCAGTTCTGATATGTGGCATTGCTATGGCCTGCTTGTGGCCCAGATCTGGCAAACAGGAGTGGTGCGCTCAAGTGCCATCATTCCACGCTGCATGTGGGCCAGATCCGCATTCCACAAGTGCCAGATGTGGGCCGGATCTGGGCCGAAACAATGTTGCTATCTGGGACAGACACGGAATAACTTTGTTACCTGCATGTGACTAAGGGGTTCTTAAATCTGCTCATTTGTACACTCTAGGATTTGATACACTTGACTTGTGGTTTAGTTTTCTTTAAAAGTTCTTCTTGGGGCTAATATACAAGGTGGATGTTCATGAAAATATTTTCCTAAAAATGTTGGTATATTGAACCATATTTGCACAAAATATTATTTTGTGTTAATAAAATTTCAAAATTGTGTTATATTTTCCTTAGTTTTTTGTATATTTTCTGTCCTAAAGAGCCTATATTATGATTTTATTTTACTTTATTTAATTTCACAGTGATATTTCATCATAAAAGAGATCTAAAGCAATAGATATGTCAATATAACACAGTTTATCAATTTTGAGATTTATTTTGCATAATTATATTTTTTCAGCACGTTTAAATGTAAAATTTGTAATTTTCATACTTTAAGCTACATACATGGCACTGCTATCATGCATTTTTGTGGTCAGGGGGCATGCCTGTTTTGAAAAATAAACAATAGAATTGGTGCCCTTTTTGATACCAATTTTCTGCCCGCCTCACGGACTATTTCCTGAGGGAAATGTGACTGTAGTGGCAGTGGCACCTTGCGTCTAATTCTTTTGTACCACCTTTTGAAGTCAGTCAAATTGTAACCAGTAGCCTATTTGAAACACGAGCAAACCACAATCTTCTTTTTAAATGTTTACTTCAAAAACATAAAACAAAAACTGTTACATAGACATGGTACGCTCGGTCAAAAAACTGTGTTGCTCCAACGTCTCTAACTTCACTAAATACATCCAATCGCTTGCGTTATGACGTAGTGCGATCTGACTGGAAGCTCAAAATAATTAAATATAATCAGATCTAAACATTATATGCATTTTAAACCAAAAAAATTCTTATGTATTTTCATGAAATATTTTCTTATTATTTTTACTAAATTATTATTTCAGATCTATGTGGCTCTTACAGTGACGTTATGTGAAATATTGTTCTCCAGCTGTTTTATTGACTTCTTTCTGCCGCTGAAAAACACTCATTTTCAACGATCAAACAGCCACTTCGGTGTCCTGTAACGGCGAACCGGCAGGGAACAACCGAACTGGCAGCACTGCAACCCTCCTCAGAGAGTCATATATACTAGGCCTTTAATCGCTTGAACCCCGATAATTGCTACTTGTAGCTATATTTTGAACATTATATATAATATATAATAGTATGTACAGTATCAGTAAAAAAATTGGACACATTACTATTTTTTTATGTTTTTAAAGAAGTCTCTTATGTACATCAAGTCTGCATTTATTTGATCAAAAATACAGAAAAAAATATAATAATGGTTTTCTATTTTAATATACTTTGATATAATTTATTCCTGTGATCAAAGCTGAATTTTCATCATCATTACTCCAGTCTTCACTGTCACATGGTCCTTCAGAAATCACTCTAATATGAGGATTTACTATCAATGTTGGAAACAGTTGTGCTGCTTAATGTTTTTTTGGGACCTGTGGTAATGTTTCAGGATTCATTGATGAATAAAAAGTAAAAAAAGAATAGTGTTTAAAGTAGAAATTCTTTACTATCCTTTTTATCAATATAACATCCTTGTTGAATAAAAGTATTCATTAATTAAAAAAAAAGAAAGAAAATTACTGTAGAAAAGAACGATACTGTATATTGGTAAAAAGATTTCTATTTTAAATAAATGCTGCTCTTAATTTTTTTTAACTCAGAATCCTGAAAAAGTAGGCCTATCTGTCACAACAACACAGAAGGGATCAGACAGACGGTGTGAATGCATGATAAAGTTTATTAAACAGAACTGAGTAGACACCACACACAACAGGTGAATTGGTGAGCTGGATGATCAGGGGCTTAGCTGACGATGAACACAGGTGATGAGACAGGCAACAGGGCATCCAGGACGGCAGACCATGAACAGAAGACAGTCGATACACAGGCAAGTGGTAGCTCAGGTAGAACAGGTAGAGTCTGTGTGACAGTAGCCGCGTTTCAATTAAAGATTCGCACAAAACTTTTGCGATTTATTTCAAAAAATCGATAAAAAAAACTATTGCGAAATGACAGCGTTTCCATTAACCGATGTTATGCGACTAAAACGTCATTTTTTCCTCTCGCGATAAGTCATTCCAAAAATCATGGCATTTTCAATTCGCGCAATTTGAAGGGTAATGGAAACGCGGCTAGTGACGAGACCAGGCAAGGAGCTGAAGTAAGTGCAGGCTAGATATACTGGAGGTTAATGATAGTGAACAGGTGCAGGTGATCAGGGGCCGTATTCACAAAGCATTTTATCTTACCACTAGGAGTATACTCCTAAATCGCACTAAAAGATTTTAGCTAGGAGTTTTCTCTTAGAAGTTATTCACAACGCCTTTCAGACCTACTCTTAGTAAAGAAAAATGACAACTCCTAAACTAAGAGTGAGTCTTCGTTGCTATGGATGACGTCATTACTCATGCACGAGCTTGACTGAAGTGACCACCCTGATTGGCTGATGATTGTAACGCGGGAATGATTCCAAACCCCTCCCCTACGATGATGATTGACAGGTGACAGGTCTGAGAATGCGTGCGCTACACAAGTAGTGCGAAGGACGGAAGATGATGAATAACTGAATAGATAGCCTAAATGAATAAAGAGTAAGGCAAAACAAATAGCCTAGTAGCCTAATGAAACATATGGATTGATGCAATATCTTTGCAACATTATTAAATTAATCTGTCACTATGCCTCTGCCTACGTTTGCAAAGAGAAGAACATTTTAATTTGATTCACAATGAAACGTTACAATTAGTTTACATGCAATGAGTATCCTAGTTTTGATTGTTGTTGGTGGCGTTATTGCATCCCTAGTTATGCCTACAATCAGAGCCCGTCTACGGAGAGCCTTGGCACTCCCTATTCAGCCCCATTGTATTGATTTTGGTTGCAGTTCCATTAGAATTCCACTGGGGGTGATCGCGAGCGAGTGCAGACTGAATGCGGATGCGGCGGATAGGCCTACAGGAGCTTCCAATCGCGAGGGAACAGTTCTGCATTGTAGCAGAGAATTGCTGAGTCCCAATTCGCATACTATCCGTCCTAAATAGTATGCGAAACTAGAAATGAGTATTCCAAAGATACCCGGATGGTCTACTGTTTCCGGTTAGAATTCGAAGTGCAGATCAATGCACACTCTAACGGCTAATATTGCCCACAACCCATTGCGTGCGGGAGGGAGGAGCTTTGCGGTGATGATGGTGATGTAAACCTGGCAGTCGGATGCAGCAACGGAGACGCGCCCTCAGTTTTTAAGTGTAAGAATTCAAATGTTTAACCCTAATTAAACTTATATTTTATTGTCTCGTAATATTAATGGGTTTATGTTGTGCCAAAAAAGTACCGTGTTTATCTTGTAGGGTCCGATGAAGATACCGAGCGCCTCATTGCAGGCTACAAAACAATAAATAAAAAGGCTCTAGTACAGTGTCATGCAAGTGTCTTTTTTTATGTATTTCTTTTTATGTTTGTGTCTGACTTATTTGTAGTAATACTGTGGCTGTACATATGTTAACTTTATCAGTCCAACCAAAGAAACATGGTTACTACACTTTTACTATAGTAAAAGCATGGTTCATTTTCATCGGGGTATTTTTAAGTATTATACATAAGTATAAGATTAAGTATAAAATACGTTAAACAATAGTTACACTATAAACTTTAAATAATTTAACTCAGAAAATAAGTAGCGCTAGCTTTCGTTACACACATTTGCACATGAACGTCAGAACCAGCCGCCTCACAAACGACCTGCGTTTGGTTGATCTACGACCACGCCCTGCTTCACTCCTCAATTTGGTAAACACATTGTAAATGTATTGTGGAAAAAAAGATGGGAATAGTAAATAAAATTATATTGCATATATAAGAATGAATGAAATGTTAAATGTTTTGTTAACAGTCGAGGTGTGCGTAACTAGGCAACCACGTTCAAGTTCACGTTGCATGACGTCATCGAAGTATGTCCCAGAACGTGCATACTTTTTTGCTACACACTCAAAAGTATGTACTTTTTCATCACAAAAAAAGTACATACTTTTAGGTCGTAGTATAAGTAGGCGAATTGGGACTCAGCCAATGTCTAATAGGAAGAGAATTGGCACTCTCTGCTTACTTCCGGGTTCTGGATTGGCTGCAGTAACACGTCTCTGTCCATGCGGGGGCGCTCGCGAGCGAGTGCAGAATGAATGGAGGTCTATGGCGAAAAACCCTCAAAACCCACTTTTCTCAGGATATAGTCAATGGGGCTATATAGCTAAATGTGTCTCTTTCACCCAAATGCCGTTGAGAAATCTCAGATTTTATTGTAGATTTTGCAAGTTCAACATGGGTTATAGGTCGAAAGTTGAATGAACGAGTACTTATTTCTTTTCTATTTCTTACAGGTTAAGTTGTTGTTGCCCATAACACGCTAGCATTCTGCTAATGACGTCATTGACATTTTAAAAGACTTTTTAAACCAAATAAGTGACTCTAAAAAAATCTAACACCCAGCAATGTGTAATTTCTTTGCATCTCCTTTCGAATACAACATTCAAATTACTAGACAAAAAATTATATCCAGAGAAAAGTGGGTTTTGAGGGTTTTTCGCCATAGACCTCCATTCATTCTGCACTCGCTCGCGAGCGCCCCCGCATGGACAGAGACGTGTTACTGCAGCCAATCCAGAACCCGGAAGTAAGCAGAGAGTGCCAATTCTCTTCCTATTGAGAGTGAGGAGTCACGTGCCGACTTGGGTTGATTTGGGCGGGGTCTGAGCCTGTCGGCCATGATGGAAGGAGACGCTATCGGTTGCCAGGGGCAACGCCTTCAGAACTACACAGAAGCGCGACTAAACATTCCAGAGCTCTTTCATTTTTGCGCATTTATTAGGCTATTATTATTAGGCTATTTATTATTTCAGCGGGACACAGACTGATCTACGAATACGAAAAAGAAAAGGAAGAAAGTAAAGCAATGCAAAAAGATAAGGCGAAAGAAAAGGGACCTTACAGGAACAAGCTCACACCAAGCGCAAAACAGCGGTATTTAGAGAAGATAACATGAGATATAATTTGTCTTGTGTTGACCTAACGGGCGATCTTTGGTCTTGAATCTTGTTCCCTGGCCAAACTGAGGGCTAAGTGAAATTTCATAACTTTATATTTAGGCTATTTAACTTTACCGTTGTTGTAATGTTAGACTAGAGCGCTGACTTTGTATGTTTGACTGAATCGTTTGCTTTATTTCTTATTGTATAGCTTCTTGTACTTTTTACTTATAGGCTACTTTTATAATGACTATTATTGATAAAACTGAAATTCAACAAAAAGAGACAGGGTTTAGTTTTGTATTTTTATTTTATTTTATTACAGTCATGATCAGAGTACAAATGCACATAATATATTGCCTGAACCATATTAATAAGTTTAATATTTTTAAAATTTAAACGAAAAGAACAATTTAAATATAACAATTTTTAAAAAAAGTTTTGTTATAAATATGCTAACGTTACGTGTAGTGAATATAATAAATATGCGTTGCCTGAACCACATTTGTGTAATGTTTAAGATTTCTTTAAATGAAAACGAAAAGAGGCAGTGTAGTGTTTTATAACATATTTCGTTATTGTTGCCTAAAATGTACATACAGAGATAACCGGAGTAGCAGAGCGAGCTGAGTGACGCGCGTCCTCGGGAGTCATTCTCCTGAGCTGGACTTGGCATTTAAGTCCAAACTTTGCGTACTTGCTATTGAGAAATGCCTAATGTCGGCGCTTGGCTTCTTGTGACAAACACTGGAGCAGTTTTTACTTCCAGGCATGGTAAAACAGTGCGGAATTGCGAAAACCTCCTCTACTACCGAGTTAACAACACACGTAAACAATGATGTTTTGCCGCTGGAATCCTGCCAACATGGCGGATCGGGGGAGGGGCTCTATACCGTGACGACAACTCCTCACTCTCAATTAGACATTCTCTGCTACAATGCAGAACTGTTCCCTCGCGATTGGAAGCTCCTGTAGGCCTATCCGCCGCATCCGCATTTCAGAACATCGCAATGTGAAATGCCGCAAAAAGCGGTTTGTGAATAGGCTAGGTCTTAGTGAGTTAGGAGTCCTCTCGACTTCTGTTAAGCTGTCCCAGGCTAGGGCTAAAATGCTTCGTGAATTACTCTTAGTCAAAAAAAATTAGGAGTCCTAAAGTTACGAGTGACACGCCCATTATTTTAGGAGTTGCTCCTAAATACGCCAGTTAGGACCTACTTTTAGCCTTAAGATTCTTTGTGAATACGGCCCCTGAACTCCAGTGATTGTGAACGAGTAGGCGGAACAGGTGCAGATGGTTGAGTGGATGGTGTGAGTGACTCCGTGACAGTATCAAAGGTTATGATTATATTAAAATAGAAAACCATTATTTTAAATTGTAGTAATATTTCACAATATTGCAGTTTTTTCTGCATTTTTGATCAATTAAACACAATCTTGATGAGCATATATATATATATATGCCCCTTTTTTACATTTGAGCCCCTGAGGAACTCTCTGCACGTCCCCCCTGTTGGTCAGTTCAACAAAAGTTCACTGTCACCGGGGTTGAGAACTGCACCTAAAGAAAGTCATTTGTACATTACATACTCATAGTATGTACATAATATAAGTTAAATATAAAGACAAATAAAAACAATAACCTTTACACAAATAAACACACATGTCAGACTCGACAGCAGAGTACCATGAGCAACTTTGATTAAACAGTCTTAAAGCAGATGGACAAAAACACTTTCTGTATCTCTCTTTTGAGCAAAGTGGATAATTCTATTGCTAAATGAGCTACATTCATCCTGCATGGAATCCCACATGAAGAGCAAATATATTTAAATTGTGCTTTTTTGGACATACTTAAAATATTTAAATTAAACTATACTATACTAAATGCATATTAAATTTATTATTTTGAAACAACTAAGTCTATTATGTGTGTTTCAAGATATGGTAAAGATCATTTTTAAACTATTTGCAATATATTGTACTATATTAAAATGGAACCACTTCAAGTACATTTAGAGCAATTTAAGTTAGGGTTAGGGTTATTTACAGTTCAATTAAAATACTTTCATACTTAAACTAGTTAATAGAATATATTTGAAGCTTCATTTTAATGTGCTTCAAGAACATTTCAATAGCATTTCAGCACATCAGAAATGTATTAGCACTACACTACTAGCTTATAAAGTTGATTTTTATATAAGTATTAAAGGGGTCATATAATGCCATTTTTGTACAAGCTAATATGATTCTTTAGGGTCAAAAGTTTGTAATATACTTTAATTAAAAATTCTCATTAGTATTGTAAGAAAACACTAATTTTACCTGGTCAAAAACAGCTCTGTTTTCAGCACGCCATTTAAGTGCATGTGTCTTTAAATGATAATGAGCTTTGCTGACCCCGCCCCTCTGTTCTGTGCGCACACCGTTTCTAACACAATAACCATAACGCGCTGTTCATTATAAACATGGGATTATGAACTATATTGAGAACGTTGTACATAGAAAACATGCCGTAATGTACCCTGAGTGTAAACAGCCGCATTTGCAAAGATTAATATAAATATCAATATAAAGGTTAATAAAGCGTTACTGTCACCGAGTGATGAATGGGAACTACAACAAACGGAACGAGTTCCCTTGGGGAAACAGTTCCGGTGTAACACCAGGCCGGTTCCATATTGATGAGCGACAGCTGCAGTGGATAATCAAGTGGCTATTTGAGCGTGTGTTGGGAACGAGTGAGCGTCAGTGCGTGGAGGTTTGAGAAGTGGCAGTTTGAAGAGAGGAGTGCAGTCGTGATCAAAGTTGAGGTTACGAGAAGACGAGCGGCAGGACGGCAGCAGAAGTAAAGACGGTTGGCGTGGCGAGGGAAACGAGTGGGGTCTGAATTACCGATTGATGTTCGAAGTTGGTGTCTCCCTGTTGAAAGTATGATCATGGTGGATCTGCCGGCCCCGACGAGCTGAAGTGAAGATATACTTTTCACTGTTAAGCGGTGTGTCATTGCAGTGTCTGACGATTGAAGTGAGCACGTGTGAAGATTTAAAGTGGTTTGATACATGCACGAGTGTTTGAACGTTTGATGTTACCAGCATTCTGAAAGCTTAGTCGGAGACCGTCTAGTCTGGTGGAGTACCAAGAATTAATGTGAACATAGAGAAGCTGCTGTCCGTCACTGCATTCTGCCATCGCTGTCCTGTGGTAAGAAGACTCAGTTGTTAACTGCTGGATTCTGTACTCACTACTGTTGTTCTGTGAACATAGAGAAGCTGCTGTCCGTCACTGCATTCTGCCATCGCTGTCCTGTGGTAAGAAGACTCAGTTGTTAACTGCTGGATTCTGTACTCACTACTGTTGTTCTGTGAACATAGAGAAGCTGCTGTCCGTCACTGCATTCCGCCATCGCTGTCCTGGGAGCGATCTTGTTGTCTGTCGCTGCACCCCAACTGCCGCTGGCCTGTGAAAGGAAGGTGACACTCAGTTATCTGATGCTGTCCGGTGAAAAGAGACGCCACTGTCTGCTGCCACTCACCTGTAGTCCCTTGTGTCCTACCCATCACTTACTGTTGACTACTGCATGTCCTCTGACGGTTCTTGCCTTCTGTCTACCATAGACTGCTCATTGCTCCCCACTAAAAGGTCCTGGTCCTCCGTCCAACCCCCCGTTGTCCTGTGAAAGAGAGGTGACACTCAGTTATCTGATGCTGTCCTGTGAGAAGAAAACCCACCGTCCGCCGATCCTTACCTGTAGCCTCCTGTGCCCTACCCACTACTTACGTCGGTCTGCTGTCTGCCATCTGAAGGTCCTGACCCCTGGACAAATCCGTCCCTCGTCCCTTCCTCCCCCCTTCTAATGAGGTCCTGTGATCAGTCACCCAGCCACCGTTGTTGTTTAACTGAAGGCATCCATCCCTTGTCCCCCCCCCGTATCGCTCCACAAGGAGGTGATTAATTGGCGGCTGACCTGAGCCTTCCTCCACTGAAGCCCCGTTCTGACGAGTGGCCCCTACGAAGAGTTCTGTGGCAGTGACATTCTTTTAAAGTGTTTTTATGTTCAATAAAAAGAATTAAGCTTTTACATCACGTCGTTGTCTGACTTTTGGTGTTCTTGGTGTAGCTCCTCCGGAGTGGTGGTTGTCCTCGGCCCTAGCGGTGACGTTACACTCACTTCAGTTCTTCTGGAGGTGCAGCAGGAACAAGAATAGTTGGTACCGATCCTATTTTCAGGAACAGCTTCTTAGCAAAACCAGCTTTATACTGATCCTCGTGTGTAAAGCAGTCTGGTGTTAGGGTTAGGGTTCGCAAGCATGAAAGCATTGACGTTGTGGGGAATATTCCCTTCGAAAACAAACTCAGCCACTGCGTCTTCAGCGGTTCGGATTTAGGAACATCAACATGATGCTGTGTTCCTTATTACACCCGAGAACAGAACACAATCGCTTAGACGTGATTCTGCTCATAGACAGCACTCCAGCGTATCAATGACGCGCGGACTGTGATTGACAGCTCACGAGCGAGGGCGGGTCTGTGTTGAAACGCTGCTGTCAATCAACAATCATGGGAGGGGCGTCGATTTTGTGACGTCACACGGTCGAACGGCTTGATTTGAGAGATGGGGGGAAACATATAGAGATAAAAAAACACACACATTTTTTATCATTTTATGATGGTTGTGTACAGGCACCGCCAACACACATTTCAGTACAATCAACTTGTAAAAGTGCATGTACCATTATATGACCCCTTTAAATATAAATGTTAAGATATTCACACTTTGAAATCTAGAAAACTTTAATATACTAACTTGTTCATTGCTAAATTAGAACCTTGAGTACATTAAAAAAGTACAGCAGCATATATAATCTCTTGAACAAAATACATAAATGAAAGATCAGTGAAATGCTATGGCAGAGCTATATTTATATATTTTTTTTAAATATTTCAGTTATACCTGTATTACTGAAAAGTATGAATATTACATCACTGAATAAATATCAATTACAATGCAATTTTCAAAAAAAGTTAAAGAAAACCAATGTGCAGAAGTGAATATAGTGAATAGTGCATTATGTACAAACTGGAGCCTGCAAATGGCTGAACCAGAGAAACAAGAGTTTAAGGTTAAAAAGTGTTAAAAGTTAAAAGTGGACGATCACTTCTTTGAGTACGGCTCATTTTCTGTTACTGAGGGCGTGTGGTTCAGAGACGTATTTGAAGTTTGAATACTACATTTTATTACTTTTTAAAGTCTTTAATTAGGAAAACTTTATGTAACAAGGTTCGTTGTTATGGGAAGAAGGAGGCGGGAACCGGCGAACGTTCTGAGACTAAATATAAATAAACAAATACAAAACGAAAGTAAAAGACAGCAGCCCCTCACGAACGACTGCTGTCACATGATCAAATAAAACACAAACATCAAATAAAATCCAGGCCTGGCCTCTGTCCATCTCCACTGTCGTCACTCCTCCTTTATGCTTCCGCTCCTCCGTGAGAGACACGAGACCGGTGCGTCGCGCACGCGCAGGAGTCGCTCATCATCATTAATCACGCCACCGGCCTCACGCCGCTCTCTCACGGCCCTCGACCTCGACTTTTTAAGGACCTGCGGCCATCCTGAGCGATTTAAGGAAATTAGAAGACGTGCAAAATATTGTATGCCAGGACGACTAGGACAAGTGACTTAACCAAAACACAATGAAATAAACAGATTTTTACATGAATGACTCGAAGGAAGCACAAATTAGCCATCAGGAATGGACATGTTGCTAACATATTCCTCCCAAGACTGACAGAATTCTATTATATTTAAAGTAAACTTGTTAAGGCAGTCGTATGTGCAAAGCTTGTGGCTGTTTCTGGAAACCTGTTTGCTTTGACCTCATATTTGGTGTTAATGCATTTATGCTTTTAATGTGTTGTAACCTGGAATATTTTCATATTTTATATAGAGATACAATATGTTGTCTGTGTTAAAGAAATTACTCTTTAAAATACTAATTATTTCTGCGGTAGACGACGTTGTGGCGCCTATAGGCTGCTATGAAGCGGGCCTTGGGTTTGCTATAGCCCCAGAGCCCGACGTCTCCATAGTGTGGGTCTGGGAACAGGGAACGCCCAGAACAGAGTCAAGGCTCGTTCACACCAGGGGGGCAGCGTTTCATATTATTTTGAAGGTACCCCCGGGAGCCGCCATTGGCTAACAAGCCTTCACCTGCTGTTAGCATCCCATTGACTCCCATTCATTTTGGCGTCAATTTGACAGCGAATAACTTTACATCTGAGGCGTTTAAAGACTCCATTTGTCCATGGTTTATTTCTAAAGAAACACGACAATGTATAAAAGGCTCCATTACCTTGTATCTTACGTTATGGCCCCGTAGAAGCAGTTTTTGTAAAAGTAGGCTAACGATTGCGTCATAACCACGCGACTCTCTGGAAATTACCGTAGAGACAGGAAGAGAAGCTCGCAGTCAATCGGGGGGACGTGGAGGCATAAAGTCCGATAAAGTCAAGGGAGAAGCCCATAGAGAGTAATGACGTTGCTCCTGCTCCTAGCTCATGGACAGATCCTACTCACGCTTTCCGTCTCTCTGCAAGATTCGGAAGGGAATGGTTCAGATTTCGTTTGGCACAGCTACTAGAAAACTTACAACTGTCAGGCAGGCTGCTCACGTCACATCCACGTCGTCAAGCTCAGTTTGAGTCTGCGCAGTACGCTCCGCCATCAGGAAATGAGGGCTTCTAATGTGCTTCACTTTCTCTCCGTTGAAACCTATGGGGTCGCTGTGTCCAGTTTATATACTGTCTATGGTTCACACCAGAGAATGTCTAATACGAAGAGAATTGGCACTCTCTGCATACTTCCGGTTTCTGGACTGGCTGCAGTAACACGTCTCTGTCCATGCGGGGGCGCTCGCAGGCGAGTGCAGAATGAATGGAGGTCTATGGCGTAAAACCCTCAAAATCCACTTTTCTCAGGATATAATTTTTTGTCTAGTAATTTGAATGTTGTATTCGAAAGAAGATGCAAAGAAATTACACATTGCTGGGTGTTAGATTTTTTAGAGTCACTTATTTGGTTTAAAAAGTCTTTTAAAATGTCAATGACGTCAGAATGCTGACGTCATTAGCAGAATGCTAGCGTGTTATGGGCAACAACAACTCAACCTGTAAGAAATAGAAAAGAAATAAGTACTCTTTCATTCAACTTTCGACCTATAACCCATGTTGAACTTGCAAAATCTACAATAAAATCTGAGATTTCTCAAAGGCAATCGGGTGAAAGAGACACATTTAGCCGTTTAGCCCCATTGACTCCCATTCAGTCTGCACTCGCTTGCGATCACCTCCAGTGGAATTCTAATGGAACTGCAACCAACCATCTATACAATGGAGCTAATACGCTGATTTCACGCAGCCGTTATTTTGAAATCGAAAGCGAGGCTCCGGTGGGAAGAAAACCGGAAGTGTCGCCTTTAATCATAGGAGAGTCGTGAATGCGATGGCGTATTGTTGTGTTTAATGATGTTTTGTCAATTCTAAAACTGTACATACATTTCTTTCATACTTTAGACTATATACAGTGAAATTCATTTATAAATAAAATATTTTTTTATATTATTCAGAAAGTAAAAAAAGAAGCAGGAATGAACTATATAAATATCCTATATTGGATATTAACATCCAAAAGTGTAAATCGCGGCAGCAGCTTCAGGCTGGTAGTCCAAAGCCATTGTTGTTTATCTTTACTTCCGGGGTTTTTCCCACCGGAGCCTCACTTTCGATTTCAAAATGGCGGCTGCGTGAAATCAGCGTATAGGAAGTGCCAAGGCTCTCCGTAGACGGGCTCTGTTCACACCAAGCACCATAACTATAACCATAACTATAACTGTAGATTTTTAAAAAATCATCATGCTTCCCCCATTATGGTTGAATCACGGAAGCTACACCAGTTACTTTTGCCAAGAGATTTATTATTAATACCATAGACTTTAAAAAAATATACGGACGTAGTGTCCGTGACGTCACCCGTTGGTTTCTGAAGAGGTTTTTTGAAGCCTAAAGTGGGCGGAGTCGGCCGTCGCCATCTTGGCCTCGCGTCACCTTGCGTCACTCTCGGATAACAGAAAATGGGCAAAGAGGCGGGGCGTGGGTGGAGCTGGAGGAGCCTGGTTGTCTCACCGCTCAACGTGATCGAGTTAGCTCAGGCTGGGGAGGTAATGCTATATGCTACTGAAAGTACCCTATGGAAAGTACCAAGTCTGCGACTGCACAGGGCCTCGCGCTAAAGTGACATTTGATGATGTAAAGACAATTAAAAGTTCCTGTTTTTGCCCTCCGAAATATTATTAAAAGACATGGCTACAAGTGAGACTGTGTATCGTGATTCTGTACTATTCTGCTAGTTGAAAATGTATTATGCAGTAACTATTACTCTGAGAGAGTGTGTGTGACAGTGATTTATGTGCATAACGTTACATGTCAGTCACTTTTTTTTTATAGGCTATGGTCCGTCAGCGCGGCATCGCTCGTCAAGTTCGTAGAGAGCTTATTCAGTCCATTTTAAATTCTGATTTTGGCCGCCTCTCAAATGGGTTAAACCATAGATGTATTACCTATGAAGTTCAAGTAAATGCGCTAGAAATCCACGCTCATTCAAGGATGTGCATAGACAGCCTAAGTCCCGCCCCTCCGCTTCCGGCTCATGGGACCTTATTTCGGAAAAAATATGTATGGAAGTCAATGGCGAGAGATAAGTTATCTTTTTATTCCGTCTGAACTGTGCCCTGAACTACACATATGATGTTTGTCAATTTAAAAGGTAATTATGAAAGTCAAGAAAGTCGCAGTTTGTCATAAAACAGAAGAGTAACGTTTAGTTTTATGTGAAAATCGCTCAATGAACTACATCTCTCGTCTCGCACTATGTACGTCACAAGATCCGTTGCTCGTATGTGTGTATTCTGGCTCAAAACACTCAGGCATGACGGCGTAACGTTACGATTATAATGTAAGACTACAGAAAAAATGTCAGATGTTAGCTTCAGTAAAGTTAGCTTCATTCATTGAGAGAAAAGGTATGACGTCGCATGTGCGCCTTCTGGGTTTGTAGTCTCTGTAATTACGTATTTTCACAGTCTTATACCTCAGCAGTTTTACATCAAGCTGCGACTTTCTTGACTTTAAAATGCATATTTTAAATTGACAAACATCATATGTGTAAATCAGGGCACAATTCAAACGAGATCAAAATATTTGTTTGTCTCGCCATTGACTACCATACAATATTTTTCCGAACTAAGGTCCCATGGTGGCCGACCGGAAGGGGAGGGGCTTAGGCTCTCTATTTATAGTATGGACGGAGAAAGCGCCGACACCTGCAGGATTTCATCTGACGGCACATAAGCATATTATAATCAATCTGTTCCGTGAGAGCAGAACGAATGAGCCTTTATATCTGTTTTTAAATCTGAAAACTCCAAAAAGCAACGAAATTGTCAGACATCCATTAGTGCATGTTCACAGAGGAAAACAACTGAAATACAGCGCTGGCTGTTCTCTCGAACGATACTCGACGACAACGACGGAATCCAAAGCCGTGGGCGAAGTAACGGGTGTATTAAATTGTATGAAATAATCCCGAAAAAAGCACAAACACTGCAGAGATGGCAAGTTCAGCAGCTAACATTTGCTGAGGTGAAGTGAGTAGTGACGCGGCTAACAGCAGACAAACGGCTAGCATTGACATCAGCGGGAATCCACCTGTCACTCAAAAGTGGACACACCCTTAATTATGCAGAACTTTAAATATTAATCAACTAAACGGAAGAGTTATAAAAAAATTCACCCCCCTCACAGTTGTTATGAAGGGCAAAATTAGCTGTACAGACCAAAGCCACAGAGAGATCCAGGCTGTAAACATGTTTTTTTCTGCTGTAAAGTTGGTAATTTTAACATGGGGGAGATACAGATTTGACTCACTTCTGCAGCCAGCCTCAAGTGTCCAGTCAATGAATTGCAGTTTAACTCACTTCCGTGTTGGTTTCAAGAGAGAGACGGGGAGGTTGCCGCTTGATTAATACACGTCAGCACAGGAGAGAAACAGGCATAAGAATAAGGCTACATGAGAGGTGGTCTTCATAGATTTCTCTATCTTCTCACCCCATCATCTCTATGTTTCCTCACACCCTCATGCCTTTATGTTTCTCTGCGGTGATACAGTAAGGTTGAGCTTATACATTACAGAGCGGCTTCCTTTTATGGTAACAAACTATGTTGCTTGAGCTTTAAAAATGGAACATTTATGTCATGCGAACACACGGCACAATTCACTTCCATATTAAGAACTATCTTTGTTGTTTACATCTGCATCAGTGGCAACATGTTACAATGTACACACCCTCTACAAAACAGAGCTTCCCTCTTGTCTCTGACATATGATCTTCACATGGTTCCATGCTATCTATAGTCTCTCTCATGCACTCAACACATGCACATAAAAAATAAATTATGAAATTATATTGAAAATGAATAAAGAAAAATAATACAGATACATAACATTAAACAGTAAATTTTTCAATAATGATACATTTATTATTTAAACCTGTAATTACACACAACAAGACACACAGTAATACAAATTAAGAATAAAATATTAAGAATAATGTCTTCAATAATGATAACTATATTTGCGTCCACACCGGAGGATGATAACGGTCTGTTTTATCGTTCGACAGCTGAAAAAAAAAAACTTTCTGAAAGTGATCCCAACGATATCGTTATAGTTGTGGTGTGAACTCTGCTATTCTTTAATATGGAGAACGATTTTTAGAACTTTACCGTTATCTTTATAGTTATTGTCCTTGGTGTGAACAGGGTCAATTTTGATTTCAGTTGGACTTTAAAGGCCTATTTACTTTGCTAGCGCATATTACTAGTCTTGTGGTGAAAAATTAATCCATGCAAGTTAATACACAGAAAAAAATTGTTTGCCGTCGTAATCTTTAATCAAAGTCTGAAAAGTTACTTCCGGTCTGGAATGGCGTTCCTTCTCTGATGATGTAGGTTTGACGGCTTGGGTTGGGAAACGCTTAACCACTCCCCTCAACCCGTTAGTCCGCTATGAGCAGAGATGGAGAGGAGGAGCACTAGAGTAAAACCCTGCCCTCTGTTCAATATTCCTTTTCACTGGGAAATACGACACAACACTGGAGAAAAGTCGTTTGCAACTTCCGGTTCAATGAGGCATGCTGTGGGATGGATTTATCCCCTGTGCTACGAACTCCCTAGTTCTTGTTGTGTCTTCAATGATGGCATGACGAGCCCCACACGGCAAACAGATCACCCGAGATGATAACAGGAGCAGGGTTCCCACAGGTCTTTGAAAGTTTGTGAATGGCCCTGGAAAGTTCTTGAAAATAAACATACGTAGATACGGGCCCTTGAAAGTGCTTGAATTTATTTTGTGCAAGAAGTTTTAGAGAAAAATAAATCCATATCATTCCCTCTGGTACGTTAGTTTGTTATTTCGCCAACACTTCGTGGCCTATGCATTCTAATTTGCATTACCTTAAGTGTTTCCAGCGTGAGGAACTTTGTGTTGTATGTTGCCATGACGTTCCACGCGCACAAATCTACTGCGATGGAACCTCAACATTGCAAACATAGGCTGGCTACAAGAGCCGAAGCTCTTTTCACTAAAATCCATGCAAAGTTTATATCAGATCATTTTAGAATACAGTATTGGATGTATCCGATTATTCTTCAGTTTTATGCAAAACAGAAATAAGACAAATAGACTAACAGATCTGTCATATGGCCACAAATAAATGCAAAGAGCTTTTTTGCATAGTTGTGTTTGACACATGAAAACTGTAACAATGTATCTTACGAGGTAACACAGTGTAACCTTGCTCTCACTGGATATGTGTCCCCACATGAAGTCCTTGAGTTTGAGGGTATTGGACCTGGAAAGTCCTTGAAAGGTCCTTGAATTTGAAGTTAACCGAGGTGTGGGAACCCTGCAGGAGAGACTTGTCCTGATTAATGACAATGTATTCCCGTTAATTTAGTTGAATTGTATGACATTGTTGATGCAGTGATTTACCATTAGATTGTGATCTTTAGTTGTAGAGCATAAATGAGCTGGGTCAGATAATATTCACTGCTTGAGGTGATGTTCTCTGATTTACAATCTGTTGATCTTCCACTGGTGAGATTCAATTATTTGGGATGTGTGTCTGTGACCTCATGTTGGGCAGGAGATCGCTTGTGCAAAAATGGAAAAATGTAGTGTCACCATGAAGACAAGACAAGAACATAGTTAAAAAAGCGCTTTCTAATGACTCCAGGCTTTACATTTCCAGCTTCTCGCTCACTACTGAGAGACAAACCCTGAACGATCACGGAGAGACTATCTGACTTTCCAAACACCTGCTCCTCGCTCCAGACCCAGAAGTGAAACAACAGGGATTAGAAAACTGAAGTGGAAATCGCAAGCACTGCATCTCTATTACTGAGAAGCATTTGAAAGTTCTCTGTTTGCTTCACAGTAAAGTTAGTCCCATAAGCATGATGAGGCGAAGGTCGCATCATATTCCTCACTTGTTAATGTCAGTCCCACCCACCACCTCATCTCTGACTGTGACTGTACTTAAAGCGGCTGTGCTTCTGGTGTCTGTATAACACGAGACCAGCGCCACACCATGTTTGCTCTGGGTCTGCTCACCTGTGCTGTGCTGACAGCTTTCAGTGCTCATGCAGAAGTGGTCAAGGACTTTAATAGGTGTAAGCAGTTTTTCTACATGGGCATAGAACCAGGAGGAATGGATCAGAATGCCAAGAAAATCTGTCAGATGTATGGTCAATCCATGAGCTATTATTACGCTACGCTGTACTCAACACGACACAGGATTCCCCTCTACAGTGCCTATGTGTTTGATCCTAAATGCGAGAACGCCCGTGGAAGGTCAGACGATTGGCACGTCGAGCCACAGGTGACTATGTGCTTCTGTTCTCTAACAAAACACTTTATTAGCAGTTTAAGCTCTGCAATCCATTAGAAGCAGTTCTGTTCATCTAATTATTGGTCTTCATTCTGTTCTGCCATTGAAAATACGGTAATCCAGGGTTGCTGCACACTTTTTAAAGTCAAATTTAAGGCTTTTTAAGACCTTTTTAAGACCCGAAGAAATCAAAATGAATACCGTACATTAAGAGTGCGCAATATTGACAAAAATATATCTCGATATTTTCAACGTTTTGTTGATAATAATTAGATAATATTTTACTGATTGTGTTCTGCACTGGTACCATGGCTGGTTTAGGCCTGTTGTTGACAGCAGACTCACGAAGATATTCATATTAGTCATATTTTATGCAGAGGTCAGCAGTGACAGAAATTAACATTTTTTTATCAAAGGGCAATATTTGCCACCTTAAATTGATTTCCAGGGGCATTTTCACCTATATATGGACATTTTTCTAAACTTATTTAGAGGTATGCATCATCTTTTATATCACATTCTAACATTACAATTCAATTATATTTGATATTCAATTATATTATTAGAATACTAACTAAATTCCATCTTTGCAGTGCAGAGGTGACACAGAAGCGGCATCAGAACTGGCATTAATAGACCTACATTTAAACTCCATTTACAATTGCATGAATAAAGCTATGAGATTTGTTTTGTTTTTTATTCAATATTTAAATATTAAATTATTTCTGTTGTGCATTGAATCGTTAAAATTATTCGTTCAAAACGCGGATTTCAGTCAAAACATCATCGGTCTGTTGGAGTCTGCTACGGTTTGATTTTGAAATTCTCGTTGGCGAAATAAAGGGAAAACAAACAATACTGACAATATCGTGTCTACTGTTGTGAACTTACAGCTGAACTGACATCTACCAACTCTCTTCTCCTCTCTCCTCTCGCGCGCAGGAGACAGGCGGAGGCTAATATGCAGTCACATGGACAAGCAAATCCACACAGATAGAATAATAAAAAAGAATACGTACGCTAATTAGATTAGAAAGTAGATGTCATCGAAAATGTAAGACCTTTCATAGGTAAAAATAAGACTTTTTATGGCCTTACATTTTTTTAATCTGTTTAAGACTTTTTAAATTTTCTATCCCTAACCCTGTAATTGTACAGTAAACATTATAAATGTCCACTAAAAGAGACAAAGTAGGCAGAAAGAACAGAACTTTTTTCCACAAGAGAAGTGGTCAACATTAAACTAACCATCTAACATATTATTTATTCTGGAGATTTCTCTACGTAGCTCAAGTAGAAGTATGGTCCATGAGGGAGAGTTGAGAAAACTTCGACTATATAAAAGAGTTATTAAAAGAAGTTAAGCCATAGACAGTGACTATACAACTCAACCGGATATGACCGTGGACACCTGAACCCCAGCAGCTTCAACTGCGGTGATGGCCATACGGCAACATACACACTGACCAATGCCGCACCGATGAACCCGAAATTCAACCAGGGCCTCTGGAGAAACTGGGAGGAAACTTTGAGGAGTGTTTTAATAAACCAGCTCAGCATTGATGGTTATTTAGCAACAGCCTATGTCACAGGTACGGTACCTAATGCAAATCTACGAATACCACAAAGGCAAAACCCTGAAGACTCTGAAAGGGTGACGGTGCCCTCTCACGTCTGGACGGCTGTCTGTTATAAACACCACACTGATGACAGATGGTCTTTCTCCTTCGGCTATATGGGGGAAAACCAGCCAGGACAGCCTGGCATAAACCCGATGAGTGTCTCAGACCTGGAGTATCAGCTCAGCACACTCTACAGTCAGCGCTCAGGAACTCCACGGAGAGTTTCTATTTTTGCAGATGCTTGTTTTGGTGATGATGATACATTAAACATGGTAAAATTATTAATACAATCAGTGAAACAGGGAGTCCAAATAATGTTTCCACGGTTCATGTTTGATGACGTGAAAAGGGCCATCGGCAATTACAGCCAGAAAGTCGAGCTGAAAGAGATTAGCCTTTGACAGCATGGACACTTACTATACTGTGGCTGAGGATCTGAAGGCTGCTGCTGGACGTGCTTGTCTTATAACTGATCTCAGACCAGTAAGGAAATATGTGCATGATGAGCTCAGAAAGAGGGAGGTATCCGAGGGGTCGGATGCTGTTGAATGCCTGTTGGTCCCAGAGAAGCAGAAGACTGCAGCTGATGGGTCGCCCTGCTCAAGCGTCTCAGAGTCCAGATACGGCTGTCGGTGCTCCTCAGGAGATAAAGCCAAGCCCTGCTGCTCCTCTCCCGGCCTGTACCGGCCCGATCTCAAGAGCTACAGGTGTACCTCAGGCCGGAGGCTGATAGAGTGCTCACCGCGGTACTCACTCGTCACGGCTAATGGAGAGAGATGCAAGGATGATCACCTCTGCGCCACATACGGCGAGGACTACTACTGGTGTAAGACTGATCGTGGTTACATTAAAGATGGCTGGGATCACTGCAGTCCTCCGCTCCGGAACAGTAAAGCTAAAAACGGGAAGTACTGCCGCAGCGACCATGCCTGTGCCAGATATGATGAGGGTTATATGTGGTGCTACACAGATGATGAAGGCAATTCTGACGAGTGCTGTACTTCTGATGACTGCTACTCTACTGTGAACGGCCAAACCTGCAGGCCTGATCACAGGTGTGGATACCATGGGTATAGTGACCTGTGGTGCTACACGGATTATGAAGACCACTGGGATTACTGTTTGCAAAAATTGTGCATAGATGGTTTACAATGTATAGTATACTGTAAGAAATAAGTTTGTAAAATAACAGAAAAAGAACTGGCCTCTCATTACCGGGACATTATCCATTAATGTACCGACATTTCTGTTAACTATAAAACACAATGCAATGCAGTGTAAAATTCAAAGCACAATTAAATACGGAAAATGTTGTCAAATTAATACAGTATATTGTGCCCTATGATTAATGAAGCTATGATTAACTAAAGCAGGACTTTGCAAAGTTGATTGTGATTGTACTTGGAGCTCTTACTAACCTACAAGCTTTCTAACATAAAATAAAGACTCTTATCTCTTATCTGTAATTAACAGTTGCTTAATTTTATTTTTTCGTTTGATTTGTATACAAAAACAAAAATCTCAATAAAAATATGCATGAATCTTTAATATATGTGCAAATTCTTACACAAAGGAGTACACTTTGTTTTCAGTAAAAACAAGTCTCTGACATTAGTAGACTCTCTTAAACACAAGCTATCAGAGCAGTGCTGTGATCTTCATGAAGAGTAAACTGTGTCCACGCTCACAGATATAAACTCCAGATCTGCTCGTCTTCATCCGCTCACACTCCTCAGCTCAGAGTTGTCAATCTGGCTGCTATGAACATCTGTGAACTTTAAACATCTCTCTGTTTGGAAATTGGAAAAACATCTTCCAAATTATATTCTGGCACTGAACAGAGAGTCGTAAACTAGAGCCTACATTTAAAGATCAGCTAACTGCCTTCTCCATTGTTTTATCTGCTTTGTTGCAACAAAAAAGCAACACTTTTATGAAAATGAGCAAACAACAGGATAAATCATTCAAAATGTATAAACAATGGGAAAAAGAAAAAGCAATACAAGTTGAAGCATCTGTATATGAGAGGCAGGTTGGGCAGAACAGGGGATATGATGGAGACACACACACACACAAGAGCGTTTAAGCAAGTGTTACGGTCCATGAACCTCAGTGCACTGATGAACAGAGTCCAGAGCATATACACACTGAGAAGATGCATGTATATGACTTCACCATAATCTATTACAGACATAAAAGTGGCAGCAACTTATTTTATTTTTACTTCAAACCTTTCACCAGTTGCTGAACATGAGGGACAGAGGAGAGAGCGTCATCAATTACACTCAATCTCCGAACCTTGGGAAGTAGTGACTGAAGGAAGATTATGGATTTTGTATAGAAAACAACATAAGTTTTGTTTTATCAGCATTTAAAACTAGTTTTAGTTCAAATAATTTGCCTTGAACAATATTAAACGCAAGCTGCAGTGGGTGAGAGCCAGACTGGGTGTGGATGCTGAACTATATATACCTGTATCATCAGCGTGACAGTGAACGTGCGTTATGAACATTATGATCAGTATTATTGATATATAGAGTAAACAGGAGTGGTCCTGGGACAGAGCCCTGTGGCACACCTTTATAAACCCTTCTGCCTGAACACACTGAGCTCTGCTTGAGGGATCGTTATTACACCAACCAATGGCATGTTTAGATAATCCAATACTTATTAGATTAGATTTCTTTATTTGTCATTGTACAGGGTGGGCCATTTATATGGATACACCGTAATAACATGGGAATGGTTGGTGATATTAAAGTCCTGCTTGTGGCTTGTAGGGAATTCCAAACCTGCGTATATTCTAACGCACATAACTATAGAACCCATTCTAAATGCGCATGTGACCGCCATCAGCGTTTCTCACAGGTTCGCGTTTAAAGTCTGTGTAGAGAGAATGGTGTCGTCTTAGCGGCCCCTAATTTAATAACAAGTGATCGTTGCGACGGAAGCAAATCAAACAAAACTAACTTTAGATGGAAATAACTTAACTCTGCTTAAAGCCGAAACAATCTGTTACCTTAAATTATACGCTTATCTCTGTAAAGCTGCTTTGAGACAATCTACATTGTTAAAAGCGCTATATAAATGAAGATGACTTGACTTGACTTGACATTAGTATATGTGAGGGGGCAAACTCCTCAAGATGGGTGGTGACCATGGTGGCCATTTAGAAGTCGGCCATCTTGGATACAAATTTTGTTTTTTCAATAGGAAGAGGGCCATGTGACACATCAAACTTATTGGTAACGTCACAAGAAAAACAATGGTGTGCTTGGTTTCAATGTAACTTTATTCGTTCATGAGTTATTTACAAGTTTCTGACCACTTATAAAATGTGTTCAATGTGCTGCCCATTGTGTTGGATTGTCAATGCAACCCTGTTCTCCCACTCTTCACACACTTTTAAATAACTCATGATCACATGGCCCTCTTCCTATTGAAAAAACAAAAGTTGTATCCAAGATGGCCGACTTCTAAATGGCCACCATGGTCACCACCCATCTTGAGGAGTTTGCAATCATTGCAATATTGCTCATAAATAAATAAAGTGCTCGTAGTGTTTCGCATAAGTTATCTTGTGTGTCAGGAATGTGTTGTTGTGATGATGATGGTTTGGGGATGTATTTTCAGTTCATGGTTCATTATCGTGATAGCTTTGGGACAGAAGCTGTTCATGAGACTCGTTGTGTGTGATCTGATAGACCTGTAGTGTTTAAGCGATGGCTGGGTGATGCGGATCCTTCAGAGTGTTTTCTGCAGACATCGAGAGGTAAACATGTCATCCAGGGCAGGTGGTGTTTGTTGTGTGATGTTCTGTGCGGTCTTTAGTACTCTCCGCAAGCCCTTCTCATCAGCGGCCGAGCTTCCTCCACACCACACCAGCACTGCATGTGCGAGGACTCTTTCAGCGGGACAGCGGTAGAATGACACCAAGAGCCGTTGTGACAGGTTTATTCTCCTCAGCATTCTTAAGAAATACAGCCGCTTTTGTGCCGTCTTGACTAACGCTGTGGTGTTTGTAGTCCATGAAAGGTCCTTAGAGATGTGTGTGCCCAAAAATGTGAAGCTAGACGCTCTCTCTGCTATCTCCCCGTTGATATACAGTGGCGTGTGAACGATCTGTTTCTTCCTGAAATCAATACTGAGTTCTTTTGTTTTATTAATGTTTCGAGTAAGGTTATTATCTGTGCACCACACCGTCAGCCTCTGTACCTCCTCTCCACCGGTGATCAGCCCGGCAGTCGAGGCGTCAGCACAGTTTAATAATGCTGTTAGTGTCATAAGATGGTGTGCAGTCATGAGTATACAGAGAGCACAGAAGCACACAGCCTTGAGGGTCTCCCGTACTGATGTTCAGCGTGGATGAGGCGGTGTATCAGTAAGGTATGATCGACCGTATCTAAGGCTTTGATAGATCAGTGAATAACACTGCAGTGTTGCTTTCTGTCCACAGACTCAGTTAAGTCATAATACTTTTACGGCTGCTGTAGTTGTACTATGTTATTTCCTAAAATTAGATTGAAAACCAGACAGTGTATTATTAACATATGGAAAGTCCTACAATTGATTGCTGACAAAAGTTTCAAGGACTTTAGCCAGAACTGACAGCTTAGACATGGACGGTAATTATTTGGGTGTGTGGGATCTCCACCTTTAAACGGAAGAACAAAGAACCATTTCCATATAAGTGACAATAGAAAGATTGAGAATATGAGTCAGAGGTGGTGCCAACTGTGTGTAAGAGAAAAATTATTATGTATGCTGATGATACGGTGCTATATGCACATGGTAAAACTGCGGAAGAAGTTGCTCAAAAACTGACCAAAGAGATGAAGAAAGTTTCTCTGTGGCTGAAAAAATCATGCCTCACCTTAAATCTAGACAAGACTGTTTCGATGTTTTTTACAAATCGTTATAAAATACAAAACTGCCCTAAGATTTTAATTGATGGACAAATCATTTCAAATCCAGATCAGGTAAAATATTTAGGTGTTATATTGGAACCAAATTTAGGCTTTAAAAGGCACAAAAAAAAAAATCAAATACAATTAAATTTAATATGGCACAGTTCAGATGCATTCGAAATTCCCTTACAATCAAGGCCTCAGGAGCCTATCTAAATGCAATGATTGTTCCACATTTTCTTTATTGTATGACAAGTTGGTCACAGGCTTGTAAATCTGTCCTCAGGCCACTTGAGTCATTATATAAAACTTCTTTAAAGATTCACGATAAGAAAGGCAGACGATTCCATCACTGTCATATCCTAGTAAAACACAAATTTCTCAGCTTTGAAAATCTGATTATCCACACAAATTTGTGTTTGATGTATAAGATCCTTCATGATACCGCTGCTCCTCCACTAAAAGAGTTTATATCTTTGGGCTCTGAAACAACAGCTCGAGCCACTAGATCAACAGTGCGAGGCGAATGTAGAATCCTTAAACGTCGGACAGCATTTGGAAACTCTGCCTTTTCTTGTGTGGCCGCTCGTCAGTGGAATATGTTGCCTACAGAGCTGATAAGAAGCAGGGGCGCCGCTAAGGGGGGGGAAAGTTAGGACGATTCTAAGGGCCCAGGCACTTTTGGGGGCCCCAGAGATCAATTTTATTAACGGAATGGGTGCGGTAGGGGGCCCAACCTCATATTCTTTCATAGGGCCCAAAATTGATAGTGGCGCCCCTGATAAGAAGCACAACCTTTTATACATTCTCACGCCTGGCAAAGAAATGGCTTGTGTCAAATCAAATTTGCACCCACATGTGACCCGGAGGTGTGTGTGTGTGTGTGTGGGGGGGTAAGTACGTGTTCTATAAGAGTAGACCAGAGTTAATGAAAGGTGTGAAGATCTGATTGTTGTGCATATGAAGACTTTAATTATTTATTTGGTCAATGTAAATTTCATTATTCATGTATGTATGATGTATTATGTATTTTATTATAACATCAGCCTGCCCAGGGACTACGGGTGGAAATTAGCTCTTGAGCTAAAACCTGGTACTATGCATCTCTCCCCTTGAGGTTAATGTTTATTGTACGCTGTCCCTGTTTTTTCTAAATAAATAAATTAAATTAAAAACAATGTGGGCTGTAACTGTATAATAAGTGATCAGGAGCTGCTGGTTTAGCGCCATCTACAGGTGTAAGAAGAGCTCTGCACACCTCAGAGATTACAGCTGATGAGGAGGAGTGAAGCGCTTGATACACACACAGCTCTCTGACTGAGCCATCGAAGGGTTAGCATGAGCACCACTGGGGGAATCTAACTAATAACCAGAAGATAGGAAGAGTTCACTGAAACTTCATCAGTGATTGTCCTTCATAATACATGATGGAAGTTCTGTACCTTTATTATTCTCAGTCAATGATTTGACAGTTAAAAGCTGATGTTACTTAGGTTGCTCTATGTTTGTGTAAGGAAATGTTCAGCGTGGCGTTAGGTGGGATCTAATGCTTTCAAAGCTAGCTTAGTTGCTATTGCTAGCATCTTTCTGGAATTGCCTTCCCTACCTTACATACCCTACCTCTAGCATATAAACTACTCATCTACCCTAACCCTAACTACTTCTATAGAAAAGATAAACTGAAATAAGTAATAAAAGCATTAGTAGTTGCTCCGTAACAGCGGCACTGAGGTCAGCTGATCAGTCTCAGAGATGTGTACATGTATATATTCACTGGTGTGTTACTGCAGGAGAGCCTCGTGTGTGTGCAGGTCCTCTTCTCTCTCTCTCTCTGTGTGTGTGTGTGTGTGTGTCTGTGTGTGTGTGTGTGTGTGTGTGTGTGTGTGTGTAAAGACGACCAAAAACTGACATCCAAATGATTTATTCCATCCAGCAAAAGAAGTGAACTCAACATGTCTGGCTTTAACTGCAAACATTTATTACATGTTCTGATGGAAACAGCTGATCCGTCACAGATGGAGCGGGGGAACGGCAGTGATGCATGCTGGGACAGCACAGAGTAAACGCATGTGTGTGCCATTCCACCGCGACTCCACACACACACCGGGGCATCTGGATGCTTTACACTATGTTATTGGTGTTTCCTTAAAAAAACACTAACAGAAATGATTAATAATCATCATGAACAAGGCATGCATAACGTTTCATCTTATTCAAATTAAGAGCTATTCAAGGACAGCTTTAAAAAACCATATACGGCATTTACATAAATTACATTTGTCCATGTCACCGATTAATAGCTGTCCTCGACGCTTCTGATCAAGGCAAGCTCTGTTAGACGTGTGTGTGTGTGTTACTCGACATTAGCATAATCGTGTGTGTGTGAGTGATGTCACACAGCTTCCCAGTCTCACATTAACACAACATCATCTACGGTCTGTCGGTCACAGCGGTGTGGAGGAGGACCCGGGGGAGAACAGACAGATATGCTGAAGACGGCCACATCAGCGGACTGCCAATCAGCAGCCACCACTTCATCTCAAAGCCTCGACCCACAGGAAGTGACACGCAGGAGAGGTCAGAGCACTTCCTGTGTATGCGAGGACACGTGAAGAATCATTTACTGATGAACAGAAGACCGGCGGAGGAAACATCCAATCAGAGTCGAGAGAGCTGACGCGCTGCTGTGAATCGAGTCCATGTGCAGAATCACTGCTAGTTTCTGATTTGGGTAAGAAGGAATGTGAGAAAGCAGTGTGTGTGTGTGTGTGTGTGTGTGTGTGTGTGTGTGTGTGTGTGTGTGTGTGTTCCTCTAGTCGATGTACTGTGAGAGCCAGCGGAAGCCCTCTCCGTAACCCTGTCTCTTCAACACACTGCACATGAAGACCTCCAGCGGCCGCGTGTTCAGATCCTTCACTGCGATGGTGCCCTGCGGAGACACACACACACACACACACATCAGGACCTTTATCATCAATCCTCATTTTTCCTTCGTGGGTCAAAATCACCTGAAGCCCTGGAATCATGGGCGGCGCTAGGGAGGGGCTAGCAGGAGCTTCAGCACCCCCAAGAAAGACCAAAGCGCCCCGATAGCACCCCCAACTTCATTTCTGGAAGCAATTATATTCAGGCTGTATTCTATGAATACAAAACTTATCTGGTTATTTCGACACAAGTCGTTATTTCTACATAAGGGGACATTCTAAGCCACATTAAGCGTTCTTATAATGGTTTTCTATGGGAGGAAAATGCTTAACGTGTAATTAAACGGTGCGTTCATATTCTGGGCTCGTCTGATTTTTTGTACATAGCATAGCCTACTTTATGATTTTAGTATCATAATGATTAATAAATGCACATACAATTATTCGTGAACTTGATTTGAACAAATGCCTTTCAACTTGTGTGTGCAAAATTCAGAATTAAATGAATGTGCAGCAATGTGTTCAAATAGAGAGTCTGTAGGCCTACTACACTGTTGTAGCCATTAAATAAGCGCATTTAGTTTCATATTTGTTAAAATATTATAATGTTATTTTTTTCCATCTTTGCTGATTATGAAAAGTGAACAGCACGAGTAAGATAGGATGCGCAATATATCAAGAGACATGGAGTGGGTCAGACATGATTTTGACCACTTCAAGTTTTGTTTTGTAGAAAACCTTTCTTTAAAGTGAATTTCGTTTTGTATAAATTGTATCTTAATTTTAATCAATTTTTCATCAACCAATTGCCTGGATTCAATAAATAAGAAGCAAATATAACAGACAATATAATTAAACTCAGTGTATGCCTCGCACAGACATGAGAAATACATCAAATACACAAAGCTTGAAATGTATTTTAACGAAATCATTAAAAACGAAAAGTAAAAGGCTACTCTCTGATTATGTAATCCATGATGTGCATTTCTCTCTACAGGCGCGTTCACTACGAATATGGCGATCGTCAACTTCATCTTTGCAGTCGACACTGTCAGAAAACACTAGTTTATTAATAAAAATCAATGTACGCGTGTCACCGGATTTACAAATGCACATCTTGCTTGTTGCACGCACACATATGTCAAAATAATGAGATATTATGTTGAAATAACATTATTATTATTAATAAGTCTTTTAGAATATTTGATTGAATGCTGAATGTTGCTCTTCTTCAATTTAATACAATTAAAACTTTAATTGTGAACATTAAAATAATTGAATATTATATATTTAGTGGCCAAGTTTTGCTCATTTATTAATAGTAGGCTATATACCTCTATCTATCTATATATCTATAGCCTATAATTGCGCAGCTCCCCCTGTCAATGATCTAGCACCTCCTCAACACATGCCTTAAAAATTCTCTGGAGCCACCCCTGCCAAAAATTATACTTCATTTTTTGTCAAGAAAGCTTATTTTATTTCATTTTGATAATATTTTTTAATGCAATTTTTTGGGAGATTTTTTTATTTTTTATTTAATTTATCTTTAAATGACTAGATTTGATTAATAAATAATAAATAAATAATTATTTAAGCACATTTCTCACATTCTTTCCACTTAAATTCAAATTAACTCAATTTCATACATAACCTTTTAATTCAGCTCTACATATCTGACATTGAGTGTCTTTGAGCTCTTGTGGATAATAATAATATCAGATGATATTTCCTGACTCTAGATGGGCTTATGGCCAGTAGCAGTTTTAACATTAAGTGACATGGCATCTGACACACAGAAGCCAATGGCACGTCACTGTCATGGTCATGTGACGTCAAGTCACTACTGCAGGTGTCGCAACACGGTGACATGTTCCGCGACTCGGTGTCAGTCAGTGTCAGTGTGTCGCGATGTCAGTGACACATGCCAATGAAGACCGGATGTGCCAATACGCAGAGTGACATGTGCTATATGAGCTGTTCCTCTGGGTCCTCCTCAGTGTGCATTCAGATACACATAGACATTATAAAATCTTTTTTTTGGTAATGTTTTAGCATTTTTAGTTTGAATGTTGAGCATGTTTAGGTTTTCTATGTGTACAGAAGCATTCCTCATTCCTCAGGGGGTCAGATCTAGCCGAGGGGGAAGGACGTGTTACGTTTTCGAATTTCCTGAAACTCCTGGAATCCATTATTTTGTGTGTGTGTGTGTGTGTGTGTGTGTGTGTGTGTGTGTGTGTGTGTGTGTATTCATGGTTCGAGTGCAACACAAGTCCTCTGATGAACATATATTTCCGGGTCAAATGAAACGAATGAAAGCTGGACACATCGGTGTCTTCTCAGCATCACTCGCTCTGTCCAATCCCAGCACTGCATTACAGCACACAGAGTGAGAGACACTAGACATGGGCCAGAGCTGAGGAACAGGCTCAGTAGCGCCACCTTGTGACTTAAGTGGGGGTTACATGTATAGCTCTCATCGAGCCGGACCACTTCCTGACCTACAGTCGTCATCCCGGAACAGGAGCTCCGCTATTCCCGTGTGAATGAGGATGTGTTAAAGCTCCTGGGAGTGAAAAGTGCATTATCAAAGAAACGTCTTATTTTCATGCGACTCTCAGCACACGTGGTCAATGTTATGCCGAGACACCACAGACTGCAGTGGCGAGGGATATGTCACACTTCCTGCTTCCGGAACGCGGAGTAGGGATTCAGAACTTCCGGTCAACAGTATTTCTCGATAAGGATTTAGATTATCAGCCATAATGTCTAAACCACCCGAGGTAGACTGACCAGGAGCTATGAGGTTGTGAAACGAAGGTTTTTGCTCCTGTAGAAGCTACAAGTTCGTATGAAATCAACCTTGTTTTAAGAAAAACATGTTTTATCTGCGATCTTATGAAAAAAAAACTACACTACCCACAATCCTAGTGTACCCTTTCCTCAGTTTTGACGTTTCCACTTTCCACAGAGTTTTCATTTACCATCCGAACCACATCGTCATATGTGACTTCAGGGAGGATGCGGAGAGATTTGGTCCAGCGGAATCTATCGGACTCCACCACTGTAAAAAGCTAACCGGAAGAGCCGTATCCCTACTAAAAGACGTACTTCCGGCCTTCAATTTTTCCGTGACATCGACCTATTGTGGGATTGAGATGGTGTCGTGTGTTTGGTCACATGGATGATCCTGCTGAGAGTATTAGGAGAGCCGAGTCCACAGCACAACTATAATGATGACCATACAGTAATATCGCAGGAATGAGAAATAAAAACACGGACAGCCAATCAGAGTCTGTCCTGCTTTAACCAGCTCAAGCATTTAAAGCGACAGGACACACATCTGCAGGAACAGCCTCAACATGAGCTCCTCGTCTCCATCAGGGTCAGCGTCTCAGAGTCCGTCACGCCGCGCACACACAGCTGATACAGCGGCGGATTAAACACACTGATGAGTGGAGGAGCGCGGATGAGGAGGAGTGTGAGTGAGTGAGTGAGTGTGTGTGTGTGTGTGTGTGAGTGAGTGAGTGAGTGTTTGTGAGTGTGTGTGAGAGACTGTACCTTGCCTGTGGTCTGCCCGTACAGGCCGAAGATCTCGCGCAGCTTCTCCTCGCTGATGGCCTCGGGCTTGTCGATCTTGTTGCCGAGGATCAGGATGGGCACGTTCCCGATGGTCTCGTCTGTCATGAGTGCCTGTTATTGAGGCCAACACACACACACACACACACACACGTGCGTTAAACACAGCAGCTCAGGTATGGGATGAATATAGTATCAATATGATTAACACATGCAAGCACACTTATCAATGAACTTGATACATGTCACAGAAATGTGTAATCCATGCCTTTCAACTTGTGTGTGCAAAATTCTAAATTGAATGAATGTGAAGCAATTTGTACAAACAGAGACATTTTTGTGAATGCAAATGTTTTCCTTTGTATTAGTGTATCATAATTTGCGCATGCAACACAGAAGATGTGCATGTGTGGATCAGGTGACACGCGTGCATTCATTGACGTCTTTTCTGAGTTGATCTCATTTAATTCATTTGGATTTTGAGACTTTCTTTTCGCCGTTTTTAAGCATTTCACAACCCACACACAAACAACTACAAATGAATAGGCCTGGTGCTAATTATTAATGTGTGCACAACTACCCATCTATTTGACAAATTCACAAATGTGCGTCACTACATTTAAACTAATAAAATACAACTTGTGTGTGCAAAATCCCAAATCACATGAATGTGCTGCATTTTGTACAAATAGAGACATAGTTGTTAATACAAAACCTCGATTTTGTATTAATGTAGGCCAGAATTTGTGCATGCAACAAGTAAGACGTGTATTTGTGGATGAGGTGACATGCGTGCATTCATTGACTCATTTCTGAGTCGATCCTATTTGATTCATTTGGATTTTGAGACTTTCATTTCGCAGGTTTCGCTTGCTCGATCCACACACAGCTGTCTGAGTAAACCTGCTACCACTAGATGGCAGTATTCTGCTAAAACAGACAACGGCAGCATAATAAAGCGTTCTTCCCCATTTAAGACGCTTAATGTGAGTGATATTGAAGCACCAGATTTAGTACACAATATAGGCCCACCTTATTAATAAAGCATACTTTATAGAGGCAAACAGATTACATCAGATTATGAACAACACCAATAGAAAACCATTATAAAACGCTTAACGTGCAATAGCGCGTTGCATGTTCAGTAAGGTGTATTGGCTACTGAGTTTAAATATAACCGTTAGGGCTGTCAAACGATTAATCGCGATTAATCGCATCCAAAATAAAAGTTTGTGTTTACATAATTTATGTCTGTGTACGGAGTATAATTATTTTCTATATATAAATACACACACATGCATATATATATTAAAGACAATTTGTTATTTATATATAAAGTATTTAATATAAATTATATATAATATAAATATATATACACACTATATACATGCAAATATTTCTTAAATATATACATGCATGTGTGTGTATTTATATATAGAAAATAATTATACACCGTACACACACATGTATTATGTAAAAACAAACTTTTATTTTGGATGCGATTAATCGCGATTAATCGTTTGACAGCCCTAATAACCGTCTTACTGCATTGACGTTAAGCTTTTTCTTTATAATATGCTCTATGGGAGGAAAACTATATAGCCTACAGACAAGAGCCGATATGAACGCAACGCGCGGCGTTTCTAGAAACAGTTTCTACTTTTCTGCGAAGTCGAGCTGGAACAACAAACTCAAAGTGTGTCAATGATAATCTCAGGTTCTGTTTATGTGCTTTATTTAAAGGGGTGGTTTACTGCCTTTTTTCTTTGCTTGATTGTGTTTATGGGCTGCGATATAACATGTCTTCGTGTTTCGTTTGTTAAAAAACGCCTTATTTTTCCAAAATTTCACCTTTATTGTAAGCCGCGTCCTCCTCTGTCATTTGAACGACCGGTTGACTTCCTGATTCTATGAAACCACTCCCTCAGAAAGAGGCAATGAGCTCAGATTGGTTAGTTCGGCCGGTGTGCTGTAATTGGCTAAACTGCGTCCGGAATCTTCACGCCCATTACCTTTACGGGCGACAGTTGCATGTGCTCCGGACCCGGTCAAATGTAATGGTGTCAATATTGCCTCATCAGTTTGAGCCAGAATCAGACCCAGAGAGCGGTGATGAAGAGAGTCAAGCAGAACCTCCGCAAACACGGCTCTTACTAAACGTTTCTGAATGGTAATTTATTTTATTTTATTATTATTTTCTCAAAGAATTTCCATACGCTGTTACTTGAAAATGCTACTGCTGTTTGTTAGCTTTTGAGATACTTTTCCCCCTGATTAAACATTTGATATAACTGAATACATGACTGAGTAATACCGTTTTTTAAAGATATTGTTTTATTGATAGAATGAACAACCGTTTAACTATTCACAACACTTACCGGTAGTTTACTCAGTTTGTCGTTTTCTTTAGGTGTACATGTGATAACAGCAGCTGAAGTTTGTACACGTTTCTTGTACACACAAAATAGCATCGAACTAACTCGCTACTATAACCAAACAGCTTTGGCATTGGTTTGCGTTCTTGATCAAATAAAAAAATTACGTCAAAGTATACATGGAAAATACGTTTACAAAATTTGTACAAATTCGGGTCCAAAATGTTTATACGCATCTGTCATATACTAAAGCCAGCGCTGGCATTTTTTTACATCCTTGATAAAAGTAAAACATTACGTCTTAAATTATACAGGCAAATACATTTAAAATGATTAAACCTTACTTGCAGGTTGTGGCCTCTGGTTTTAAAGCTGTAACTGCTTCATGTTGTAGTAATAGTTTCTTGTTGAATCCGACATTGAACTCGTGTAGATTCTGGAAGCTGTCTTCCATAAATGCGCAGCACAGAGAGCTAAACTACGATTGTAATTGTCAGGAACATAATCAAACTTAAATTTGAACCATTGTTGATGAACTACAGCGTCTGTAGGAAGCCTGAACACAGAAGACCTGACAGCTACAGCCAGTGGCGTACCGCACATCTCTGAGGCCCCCCCGCAAAGAAGGCGACGGGGCCCCTCCCACCAGCAGTGATGCTATGCCTATCAGTGATGCGCGGGTCAATGTATAAACAACCCGCACCCGACCGACGTTTTAAACTAACCCGCCCGCAACTCGGACCGCAAAAAAAAAGAAAAAGAAAATATTGTACCCGACCCGCTTCCTGACCCGCATTTTTTAAAAGTAGTAAATGCTCTTCGTTGCGTCGTTGGGAAAAAAAAGAATATAGCCTAGGCTATTCTAATTTTGTCAAGAATTATAAAAAATCGTCAATAAGCTCATAATTTGTAAATAGTCTAAATGTTTAGTTATAACAACAATTTTAAAAAGCTGGCTATGTCTATTTTGATGTTTCTGTGCAAGTTCAGCAGACAGTGAGGTCCGGGTTTGTTCCGAGCTTGTGAGCGGAGAGCTGAACCTATTCCGCTCTGCTCACTCATTCCGCAGGGTCGCTCGCTCAACCCAGAATGGCCTGCTGGTTCGAAAATAGGCCTATGTGGAATAAGGGCTACCTCCGACTAATTATTTTTTTTTCTAGTCGACTAGTAGTTGTTCATTTAAGCCATTCGTGGACAAATCGCCCCTTTATATTAATTTAATTAGCCTACTTAAATAGGCTATAGCCTATGGATAATAAGCGTAATGACCGCACGCATAAAGCTTGCCACAAAGAACCGGTTAAAGTAATGATTATGAATGTGTCTAAATTAGCAAGGAGACATTTAATTGTTTAGTAATAAACTGGTGTTTTCTGTGTCGCTGCAAAGATGAAGTTGACAATTCGCACTCGCCATGAACGCCAGAGAGAAATGCACATTTCATTTGGATTACATAATCAGAGAGTAGCCTATTTATTTTGGTTTGAATATTTTCGTTTAAAAGTAGACAATTGATTGATAAAACATTGATCAAAATTAAGATACAATTTATACAAAACGAAAATCTTTTAAAAAGAGTTTTCAATAAAACAAAACGTCGTCAAAATCATGTTTTACCAAAAACAGCGCCGAGGCTAGGAGGGCGCCAGCGCCTCTGCCTCTCAGCAGCTCTGCCTCGCGAGTGGATGATATAGCCCTGAAGACGCCTAGCAATGATAGCCTATACATTAGTGGTAGTATACCTTTAGTTAAGTTATACCTTAAGAGTCTTCGTAGCGCGCTAATAGACAATATTTTCGGAAAATGCAGCCCAGGTATGATGCGTAATGGAGATTCCAAAGCGCTCTTCTTCGGTCAGAGCCATGGAGAGCGATCGCGGATAGGTCCATCCTATGCACCGAAACTTTTAACAATGCAACAAAATATTTAAAGAGCATCAAGCTATTAAAATCTATATTATGTATACGCACGCACAGATAATAACAGCTATATTTGTCAATATTTTTTTTATTAAGTTAAGCAGTGATTGGATAACGTTTTTTATTTTTTTATTTAACGTTTTTAATTTAAGGCCCACCCACAATTGGTCTGGCTTATCCAAAACTGAAATCCTGGCGCCGTGCCTGGTTGGTCGTGCCAGTTTTGTGGCTATCAAATGTGTAAATAGCATCGCAAGAAGTACACATGACAAAACCAGCACTTTGGTCATCATCTTTCATTATTTCGGCAAATGTCTCCCACACTCCCACAGCTTCCACTCCCCAGTCTTCACCTTTTCTCTTGCCGCCTCCATCTGATCCAGACTGAGCTCGTGCGTCATCGTACTTCTTGCCAGTTATTCAGCCAATAAAGTGTAGACCTATGTATTTCATTGAAAATAGTGTCTAATATATAAATTACAAAGGTTTAATTGGCATCTTTATTTCAAACGACCCGACCGACCGCGACCCGAATAACATTAAAAATATTTTTGGATGACTCATAACCGCGGGTGACCGCAGGCACCCGCTCATTTCGGATCAACCCGCGCATCACTAGGCTATAGTGTTAATGACAAGTCAAATGTAAGAGAAAATTGATTTTCCCTGATTGCTGTTTTAGAAAATTATTCATCATTATTAAGAGTTTTTCATGTACTTTTTAAATCACTGCACTTTGCGTGCCGTTTCTCCAGCATGACACGGCATTCTAAATTCACCTCAAATTCATTTGCCGCGTCTTGAGTTTTTCAAAGCAAAAACACGTTCTATCCTATGTGGTGTGTGAACGCCTTTTAGAAGGGTCTGGGCGGGGCCCTCCAAAGAGGCGGGGCCCCTACGCACCGCGGGGGCTGCGGGGGTGTCCGGTACGCCACTGGCTACAGCTCTCCACTATAACTCCTCCTCTTCGACAGCAGAACATGTTCCGGAGGGAGGGTTGATGTAAATGTATGGGTTAGTTACGTATAAAACCCGGGAAGTATCTCGTTGTAGTCCCATTCGAGTCGTTTTTGTAGGCATTAAACTTCCTGATTTTTAAAAGACGATATCTCCGCTTACGTTGAACTTTCAGCGCAGCAACTTTGCAGATACTGTTCATGCACCAACAGCAACATTACACAGTATTTAAAATGAAAAAAAGTTAAAATAGCAATCAACCACCCCTTTAATGTTAAAAGCGTGTCATGTGACTCTGAATATCATTTAGTGCTCCAGCTTTGAGGCTGTAAAAGCAACAATGGATGATTCACCTCAGATCTTCAAATTAAACAAATGGAAACAAGAACGTTCAAACTGTGAACAAACAGTGTATTCTTTGACAAAGATTGTTTTAGTAACTCAGTAGCCTATGAATTTGAATAATGTTTAAATGGTGTAATATTTGTGAATTTGATTATGCTGACTCCGCCCACACGCTGTTCTGATTGGCTGCGGGTTTGATTGATTTGAACAAATGCTGCGCAGTTTATATTTGAACCCTTATTTTATATTTTCAGATTTTACAGTTTAATCCCTTATTTTACATTTTGCAGTTTATATTTGAACCCTGTATTTTGCACACAGTGTTTGAATGGACATCGTCTACATTCTCTACATTAGTCTGCATTGCTTTAAACTGCACAGTGATTGGAGGACAACACTGGACAGGATGTGGATAACAATATTGTAAAAAAAAAATAAATTCACTTTTTTAAACAATAATTTATGAATCAGCTCACGTCTAGCTCTGTCTTGGACTCGGCCAGTCTGCCGTGGTCTATGCAGTCCACCAAGAACACGATGCCATTAATGGCTGGGAGGTAGTTCTTCCACACGCGCCGAGCTGTAGAGAACACACACACACATACACACACGTGAGCTCAGAGGGTCTGATACACACACACACACACACACACACACACACACACACACACACACACACACACACACACACACACACCAGTGAGCTCAGAGGATCTGACACAACTCACCCTGAGCGTGGCCACCAAGGTCAAAGGTAGTGAAGGTCATGCCAGCGATCGTCAACTCCTCTGAGGCTGAAGGAAACACACACACACACACACACACACACACACACACACACACACACACACACACATCACATCAGATCTGACAGAAATCACTTCAGTAAACACATTCATAGTGTAGTGTTCCTGAGGAACTCTAGGCATGCTGGGTAGTGTAGTGTTCCTAAGGAACTCTAGGCACGATGAGTAGTGTAGCGTTCCTGAGGAATTCTAGGCATGATGGGTAGTGTAGCATTCCTGAGGAACTCTAAGGATGATGGGTAGTGTAGCGTTCCTGAGGAACTCTAGGGATGATGGGTAGTGTAGTGTCCCTGAGGAACTCTAGGCATGATGGGTAGTGTAGTTCTGAGGAACTCTAGGGATGAAGGGTAGTGTAGTGTTCCTGCGGAACTCTAAGGATGATGGGTAGTGTAGTGTTCCTGCGGAACTCTAAGGATGATGGGTAGTGTAGCATTCCTGAGGAACTCTAGGGATGATGGGTAGTGTAGCGTTCCTGGGGAACTCTAGGGATGATGGGTAGTGTAGTTCTGAGGAACTCTAGGGATGAAGGGTAGTGTAGTGTTCCTGCGGAACTCTAAGGATGATGGGTAGTGTAGTGTTCCTGAGGAACTCTAGGGATGATGGGTAGTGTAGTGTCCCTGAGGAACTCTAGGGATGATGGGTAGAGAAGCGTTCCTGAGGAACTCTAGGGATGATGGGTAGTGTAGTGTTCATGGGGAACTCTAGGCATGATGGGTAGTGTAGTGTTCCTGAGGAACTCTAGGGATGATGGGTAGTGTAGTGTTCCTGAGGAACTCTAGGGATGATGGGTAGAGTAGTGTTCCTGAGGAACTCTAGGGATGATGGGTAGTGTAGTGTTCATGGGGAACTCTAGGCATGATGGGTAGTGTAGTGTTCCTGAGGAACTCTAGGGATGATGGGTAGTGTAGTGTTCCTGAGGAACTCTAGGGATGATGGGTAGAGTAGTGTTCCTGAGGAACTCTAGGGATGATGGGTAGTGTAGTGTTCCTGAGGAACTCTAGGGATGATGGGTAGTGTAGTGTTCCTGAGGAACTCTAGGGATGATGGGTAGTGTAGCGTTCATGAGGAACTCTAGGGATGATGGGTAGAGAAGTATTCCTGAGGAACTCTAGGGATGATGGGTAGTGTAGCGTTCCTGAGGAATTCTAGGCATGATGGGTAGTGTAGCGTTCCTGAGGAACTCTAGGCATGATGGGTAGTGTAGCATTCCTGAGGAACTCTAGGCATGATGGGTAGTGTAGCATTCCTGAGGAACTCTAAGGATGATGGGTAGTGTAGTGTTCCTGAGGAACTCTAGGCA
>NC_138237.1:40490461-40532961 GCF_964197995.2 Scardinius erythrophthalmus | reverse complement strand
TTCTAAAATGTCCGCTGGTTTGTCTAGATGAGACTCTTATTCCTCGGCTGGATCGTGTCGAGACTCTGAAGCTGCACTGAAACTCACATCTGGACCTTCGACCCGTTGGACCCCATTGAAGACACTATATGGAGGAACATCCTGGAGTGTTTTCCTCAGAAACCTGCATTTCTTTTCCACTGAAGAAAGACATGAACATCTTGGATGACGAGGGGGAGAGTAAACTATCAGGAAATGTTGACAATCATCCTAACCCTAACGCATCAGATGACCTCGTCACGCAGAAGAGCTGTTCTGATTGGCTGTCACAGAATAGTCTCTCTTACACCCCCATCAGACAGGAGGAAGGACACCAGTCTAACACAGTCCCGGCTCCTGATGCTTCATTGACATGTTGGGTTAGGCTACCCTGCGTTTATGAATTGTAATTTTATTTCTGTAACAGAGGACGAGACGTGTAAAAACAATTAATAAATAAACTACACAAATGAATGAATAAATAAGTCCACAAAATTATAGTTACATAAATAGATATGTAAATAATAAAATTTACAAATAAATAAATTACCTAAATCCATATTCCACTAAATAAATATATAAATTAAATTTGCGAGGAGATAAATTAAATAAAACGCTACACTGAGAGCTGAGCTCCTGCTGTGATCATGCGGAGGAGTTCTGCAGAGAAGACGACAGTAAAGCATGTCCTGTTGGTGATCTGGGTCAAGTCAAGTCAACTTTATATAGCGCTTTCCACAATACAGATTGTATCAAAGCAGCTTCACAGTATTAAATAAAATAGTACATCAGTGTTTGTTTCTAGTGTAAAACGTCCACGTTTGGTAATGCTGATCAATAGTATTGTTGATTGATTAATTAAATTAAGTATCCCCAACTGAGCAAGCCAAAGGCAACAGTGGCAAGGAACCGAAAAACTCCATCAGGTGACCTAATGGAGAAAAAAAAACCTTGGGAGAACCCAGGCTCAGTCGGGGGCCAGTTCTCCTCTGGCGTTTATGAACTAGAGGTCGGATTTAACTGTAAGATTAAAAGTATTATATGAATGCCTGGCTGAAGAGATGCGTCTTTAATCTAGTTTTAAACTGGGAGAGCGAATCTGAGCAACGAACAGTATCCGGAAGACTATTCCAGAGTTTTGGAGCTAAATGTAAAAATGCTCTCCCTCCTTTGGTGGATCTGGATATCCTAGGTATGACCAGAAGCCTCGAATTTAGTGACCTTAACCCTCAGGGGTCTGAGATCACGCCGGCGTGATCTGCTCGATTTTTTTCCTTATGAGTTGATTGAGACCCGAAATTCTCTTTTGACTTTGATTTTACAAAACAGGTTTCATACATCAATCGATTCTGTTAAATGTGTATTATTTTTGTGTATACTCACAATAAAAACAAAGTGTTGTGCTTTTTGCCAAATAAAGAAAAATAAACACGAAGCGAGTTCTGCCTTCTCTCTGTCCGTGTAGTCCATTCTAAAACGCGTTCGAAAATGAGCTGTAGCTTAGCGAATACTCAGGCAAACAGGCATTCAGACACACAGGCATGAAGCTTGAATTCTCTACTTTTTAATGAAGTAATTTATATAAAAAACAAATATTCTCATCTTGTGAAATCTGTATTAAAAGAGAGCGATTCCAGTCGACCTCATTAGAGCTAATTCAAATGTAATGTGACTCCGCCCACAGAGAGCGCACGCTATTCAAACGCAAATGGCTGAGGTAATCCACGCAATCCTGTGAACGCCCCTATCATCAGCACAAGAAAACCAAAACACCAGTTTATTCAGAACATTACTTGTTTACAACGCAGCGCTGTGAGGAATAATGACGAATACGAGGAATACGAGCTGAGGAATACTAGTAAGTTTTTCCTTCTCAGGTTTCTGTTTATGAATGAATGAATGGCATAGATGCGCGCTGTTTACCACAGCTGGCAAAAAACAATATTACGTGACAATTGACTTTCAAACATTCACAGATACCTCAAAACAGAAAGTACAAATCCTTTCTTTAAAACGAATTTCGTTTTGTATCAATTGTATCTTAATTTTAATATTTTTTTCATTAACAAATTTCCTGGATTTAAAGTAAATATAGGCTAGCAATCACAACATAAGGTGCTTGAACTGGAGATCATCAACCAGACCGTAGCCTACTCGCCTCACATGTCTAAAAAATGTGAAATATATTTACATTTACAGCTGGTTCTAAACAAAACCATCCAAAACAAAAAAACTATGTAGCCTAATAAATGTGCATTTCTCCGGTGCGTTCACTAGCCTACTGCGAAGATCGCGAGTCAATAGCCTATCGTATTTTTTTTATTTTTTTATTTATTTATTGCACAAGTCATACATAAATTCATTCATTCATTCATTCATTCATTCATTATTACATGCATGAACGAATAAAAGAATAGAAAAAAAGGAACATGGAGAAGAAAATCTTATGATACCTGTCGCTTATTTGTGCACATCAGAAAAATAAATAAAAAACAGCTACTTTATAAATGGATCAACCCCAATCCTCACCCCAAACACCAAATATTTTCAGTAATACCTATCTTTACACTTAATTATCATCATTTTAAGCGTGTGTAAGCGTATTTCATGAAAACAACGTTACAGTCAGGTGAAATATGAAAGACAACATTTTGTTTAGTAGATTTGGGTACAGTTTTTACTGTAGAATATACTGCCTCGTCAAATAAGCTTTTGTTTAGCAATTTCTATATATAAAATAGCCTACTATTTTTGTCAAAAATAAAGTCATCAACTAAGATGTTAGCTGTTCCAAATGTTGGCTATATTCAAAGTAATGAATACATAGATAAAATGTAGGCCTATAATCTTTTTTTTACAAAGAAAGAGTACACTTGAAATATTGTTGAAATTGTAATTATTGTTGTAATTGTAACCTTTTTAATAAAATAGCAAAACATATTTACAAGATAGATGTAAGCAAAATCTTAAATGGTCCTTGCATTGTGGCTCAGTCAGTTGTCACACCTGAGTGAATGGCTCATCATTATGCAGAGTGGGTGGTAATTCAGGTGAAAACCACTCCTCGTTCACGCCCCCCTCGCATATTGGCTTTCCAAGCAAAACCTGTTTTACATCAATTTAAATCAATGTATGGTTTTATGTGAACGATAAAGCAAGACTATTTTCACATAATTTTGAAGAAAAAACTATAGGCGATGATATCCTTTAGTCAAAAGTCTTATTGCCACATATTTAGTATGTGTTTTGTGGCCTTATTTCTGCAACTTTCATTTTTATTTTTTCCAATAACCACGCATAAACATTATTCTCTTAAAAATTCAAACATATACATGCATGTTGATCAGATATTTTGGTAGCCCTGTTTGTGCTATATAGAGTGAATTTACACCTTTGCCATTAACATGTTTATAAATAACTGAAAAAAGCACAAATGTCAGAGCATGTCAGAACACCTCCAGGGCCCAGAAAACAGCTCAGACTCCAGAGGGTTAAAGAGCGCGATGGATTATAGGGCGATAGAAGATCCGTTAAATAGACTGGAGCTAAGCCGTTTAGGGCTTTATAAGTCAGTAGCAATACCTTGTAATTAATACGGGACTTTATAGGTAACCAATGTAGAGATGATAAAATTGGTGTTATATGATCATATTTTCTTGATCTAGTAAGAACTCTAGCGGCGGCATTTTGGACTAACTGTAGCTTGTTTATTGAGGATGCAGGACAACCAGCTAATATAGCATTACAGTAATCTAGTCTCGAGGTCATGAATGCATGAACTAACTTTTCTGCATCAGAAACAGATAGCATATTACGTAGCTTAGCAATGTTTCTAAGGTGGAAAAAGGCTGTTCTTGTAACATATGAAATATGATTATCAAAAGACAGGTTGCAGTCTAGTATAACACCCAGGTCTTTTACTGTAGATGATAAAGTAGATAAAGTGGGTCTCGACCGGGTCAGAAGAGACGGACCACAGATTAAAGCTGCTAGGCTTCACCTCCACTAATGTGAAGTCACGGATGCTGAGCCCGAGCTGAGGCTCTTCTGTGCGGATTTACAGTTATGACTCTGCTAATCCGCTAACCAGAGAGCCGCTAACACTGCTGTCGTTAAACATCATGTCTGATTATAAGCCTCCTGATGTCCTGAAGATGACAGAAAACTGTTTTTTGTTGTTTCATGTTATTTATTTCTATTTATTTTTAATCATTTATTGTATGTTTAATTTCTATTGCCTTAAAAGTTTTATGCATTCATTTGTTTAGTAGACTCTCTCTTACTGTATCTTGTTTGAAGATGTGCTTTATAGCCGTGCTCTACCTCGAGCTCCTCCTCCTGTCTGCTGTGTGAGAGACGCGTGTCCCGTCATGCTTGATCAATGAAAAATAAAGAGCCGATCGGAACGCCACACACACACACACACACACACACTCACTCAAGCACATGTGACGCTCGCGCTGTTTGCCTATATGAGGACATGAATCATGAACTTCAACTTTTTATTAAAATACTGTATAAGTGTCATGATTGTATAAGCTTCATGCTCTCAGTGAATTAGACATGCTTTCTGATGAGTAAAGTGTTATGGTGTAAAACAGGTCTGGCCGAGAGCATTACTACTCCGATTCTGAAGGTTAGGAGAACACACACATACCCGTAACACACACACTCCGCAACACACCCCTAGGGGACGCACTGCACACATCTCCAGATTAAACACTACACACACTACTACAGGTGTTGTTGAACAGCCGGTTTCACTCAGACTCTGATGGGGAAACGATCTCGAGAGCGTATGTGACGTGTACAGTGTGAAACACAGGCTGATGAACTCACCGAGGAACACACACACACACACACACACACACTGATGAACTCACCGAGGAACTGCAGAACGCTACTGAAACCACTGTAGATCCAGTCGAATATGAAGGACATGTCCGGGCCGGGAATATCTGGAAGGGAGCAGGACAAACATCACTCATCTCTACAGCTGAACTCAGGCTTCTGCAGGTTTCAGCAAGTCAAATTTAAGACCTTTTTAAGACATTTTAAGACCATAAAGATTGAAATTTAAGTCCTACACGACGCATTGCCAAACAAATATTCAAATCAATGAATTCAGTAATTGAAAAAGCATTCATTTAATTTAAAGATAAAGCAATCACATTAGTAACCTTCCACACCCAACGCGTGTCAGAGAAAAGAACAGAATCAGACTGCACTTGTACTTTGCATATTATACTGTAAAAAACATAATTAGTAGATTTTAGTTGATCATAACTAGAGATGAAATGGCATGAACATTTTATTTCATGATTATAGTGACAAAAATGATCACGTTATCACAGGAACCTGTTCAAAAGTACAAACACTACACAATGAAATCAATTCACCAACTTATGTCAACAACCAGCAAATAAAAAATAAAATAAGCATCAATATGCACTTTTTGCTTACATAAACATTAAAATAATACCATTAAAAATGATAGCCAGATTTTAAAAGTGTCTTGCAACATGTTATATACTAACATGTACAAGTTCAAGTAAAGTTTTGACAAAAAAGGTTTTAAAAAAAGAAATCTCACATTTCAGACTTTAAATCATTTTTTATAAAAAGAATGAGTCAAAAAAGATAAATTACTGACATTTACAATGCACTTTAGCTTATCTTTTATTATTAATGGTAAAATTCGGTCTGATTTTCTGGAAATAAACGAGGGTAAAACCTTTTTTAAACCTGACTAAATGAAATTTAAGACGGCGGATGAAAATCTGGCCGTTTTTAAGACGTTAAGGCCTTAAATTTAAAGTTCAGAATTTTAGACCTTTTAAGACCCCGCGGGAACCCTGTGAAGACGAAGAGCTACACACTCGCTGAACAACACACACCTGCACACACTCGCTGACTAACAAACACCTGCACACACTCGCTGACTAGCACACACCTGCACACACTCGCTGACTAACACACACCTGCACACACTCGCTGACTAACACACACCTGCACACACTCGCTGACTAACACACACCTGCACACACTCGCTGACTAACACACACCTGCACACACTCGCTGACTAACACACACCTGCACACACTCGCTGACTAACACACACCTGCACACACTCGCTGGCTAACACACACCTGCACATACGCACAGAAGCATCACACTGAAACTAGTGGTCGACTGATATATCGGCTGATATTTGGCATTTTTTTAAATATCGGTATCGGCTGATCAGTGTTTCTGATTGGCCGATGTGTTGAAGCGGGACTTTTATTTTGACGGGCGGCTCTGAGAACAGCAGCGCCTGATCTCACACACACTCACGTTCTCCATCTTCATTAGTTCCCCATCTCTGTCAGTCACATCTAATACTCTGTTAGACAGAACTGGTGAACGATCAGGCTAACGGACGTGAAGCTCAGCGAGTGCTCAGGGGTGTTTCACTGATATGCTCACACTAAAGATGCTTTCCAACAGGTGTTATCGTAGTTTTTGTCCAACTCCACTGACTTGTATTGGATGTGCAGTGAGGTACGGTATTACTCCGCCGCCGCCAACTGGGCTGGAGTGTCTATTACTCGAGCTCTCAGCGGAAGAATGTGCGGGTGTGAGGCGTTTGGAAGAATAGGTCCACAGTTTCACAGCGAATGGTTAAACACCTGTTGGAAAGCATCTTTTGCAGAGATTTTTTATTCATGTGTTTAGCATCTGTATCTCAGATGCTATTGAGCACTATAGTTGTGCCTGAACGGTTCACTGAACGATAGTTTTGGGTGAACGTGAACTGAAAGTAGCATACTGTATTACTGCCTGATGAACGTTACTGTAAGCTCGTTCATTCTGGTGTCTGAATGTCACGCTCTCTCAGTTTAACTTCGTTCAACAGAGTGCCAGATTTCTATAGAGCTTTCCAGGCGAAACCCCGGCATAACGGTCCTTGCTCGGTTCCGGGCGACGGGTTCCGCCAAGAGTGACTGTGTGAGTCAGGGCGAGTGCAACAGCGAGTGTGTGTGTGTGTGTGTGCGCGGGAGTGAGCGACAGTGAGTGAGAGTGTGTGTGTGTGCGAGTGAGCGAGCTACAGTGTGTGTGTGCGTGCGAGTGAGCGAGCTACAGTGTGTGTGTGTGTGTGTGTGTGTGCGCGCGAGCGTGAGTGAGCGAGCGAGCACAGTGAGTGAGAGTGTGTGTGTGTGCGTGCGAGCGAGCTACAGTGTGTGTGTGTGTGTGCGCGAGCGTGAGTGAGCGAGCGAGCACAGTGAGTGTCTGTGTGTATTTGAAAGTGTAGTCTGACATATTTCCTGTCCATCCACGACATGACAAGATTTTTAGGAGTCAAAATCGTGTAATCTGACACCGTGACTATCGTAACAGACACAAAATTCTTGTAATCTGAACCAGGCGTATGATCACCGTGAATCATCATGCTCAACTACTAAGGCAGAGGCGGCATCTATGCCGGTGAAGCGAACAATGGTGTAATGATTCAGTTCGACTCCCAAGACAAGACGATGCTCACCCGACTGGCCAATAGGATCGTGGCCCCGCCCATGACACAATTCTCACAGTCAAAGCAGAATCCTGATAGCCTAGAAATCTAGACGCACCCTAGCGGCAGCAAAATGTATTTCGCAGCCAGGTGGGTCTAGACACTCTCAATAAACCTTCTCGCTGCAAAAACCCAGATTGGGTCAGGCCAATCACGTTGTGTATAGAGTAGGCGGGGGCGGGCTTAACATACACGACAGAGTTGCGGCGGTTACCTGGCTGCTGCTACTTGAAAACAAAGAATGGCGGCTGCTGATGGAGAACAACGGTCTTTCGAATCGGCTTTGGCCGCGACTCTGGAGGACTTGGAGTTAAGTTTTTCTTTGAGAAAAGAGCAAAGAACGGCACTTAAGTCATTCTTAAAAAAAGGAAGATGTGTTCGTCGTTTTGCCGGCCAGATATGGCAAAATTGGAATCTATCAACTAAGCTCCGCTGTTGGGAAAACGCTCTGGTTGGTTGAAGCGCTGTCCTATTGCGTGCAGAGGGAATTTGAAAGACAGCCGTTTATCCGCCCCTCGGATTGAGCCGTGACTATGGTGAGTTTCCATACCTAACATCTAGATGTAGGTCTGGCTTGCCAGGCTAGAATCCTGACACGAGAGCAAGAAATGGCATCGAGAGCAAAGAAAAGCGTTTTGAGAGAAACACTTTTTTTTTGAGAAAATGTTTTCACACTGATAGCAAAAAATATATATTTGAGAGTTTTTTTCAAAGTATTTTGAGAGAGATTTTTTTTCTCAGAAATAATTCAAAAAAATTAATTTATATTTTTTTTGTTCTGAGAAAATACTTTCTCTCAAAACTTTAGTCTCAAATATTATTATTTTTTGCTATCAGTGTGATAACTTTTTCTCTCAAACTTTTTTTTCTCTCTCAGATCATTTATTTTCTTGCATGTAATAAAGACAATTCTCTCTCCATATGTTAGCCTGTCCATCAACACGACCGCGGATCGAGCTCCACACACTCCTGTCATGAGCATTATTAAATATGAGCATGATCATATCTACACACTCATATAGGCCTGTCGCGATAGTCGATAAGTCGATTAATCGCACGATAAAAAAAAATGAGCTCGATAATTTTTCCAGCCGCGATAATTCCATTTGCATGCTTGTTTGTTTTCCTCGTCTCTCTCTCTCTCTACCAAAGAGACTGGATGACCACTCTCGCTCGGTTCTTTAGCGTATATGAGGAATGAACCCTCTTGTTGTCAGTTGCATGGTCTTTGTGTGGGGAGGCGGCGGCGCGGCGCTTGTCAGTCACATGGTCTTTGTATGGGAAAGCGCCGGCGGGACTGTTTGCGGCTACTGCCGGGAGAGAGAGAAGACGCTAGTTGTGAGTTGCGACAGCGAGCCCTATCACATGAAAATGCGTATCTATACCACGAATGTTATTTCTCGTGCCATTTATACGCCAAAACTAGTTTTTGCGTGCATATGATACGCTCTTTATGGCGTGTAATACGCACGCACTCCTCACCCCTAATCCTAACCAAGTATTTTCAGTGAGCATCATACACGCAATAAAGTGCGTCTCCGTCTTCCCGACAGTACACAATCACTTGACAAAGTAACAGGAGTAACAGTGCAAAATTGTGCGATATGGCTTGTTGAGGCTTTTTTTTATTTGTTTACAAAGGTCCTAACTGTCAGTTTTGCCTGTTATGGAATGTATCACTATTTAAGCCTAATGTCTAAAGCCTAATGTTTAATATTTTTTGAAGTGCAATTTTGTTTACATCCATTTTATTTATTAACAGACATTTATTTTGTTAACAGACACTAAAGAGTCCATTGCTTTCATTGTTTTTGGTTGTTTTGTTCATTTTTTTGGATATTTAAAATGTTTTCCGTTTTCAAAGTTTAATATTCTTTAGAAATAAAAGTTTATAGATCGTTGAAAAGGTGTACCTGCATTATTATGCCATTATAATTAAATTAAATGAAAATGGTCTCAGAACGGCAATATTATCGTTTATCGCGATAATTTCTTGGACAATTTATCGTCCAGCAAAATTTGTTATCGTGACAGGCCTACACTCATAGGCGAGTGTTGTGACAAGCGTCTGTGAGCGAGACACACACATTAGATATTAAAGCACTAAGTATCTTTATTCTTTATCATTAAAGACGCAATATTATCAAGAACAAACGTTTCCATAAAGAATAACTGCACATATCAGCGAGCATCAAGCAGCGTATGAGGACTGTGGCCATGTCATCAATATCACGAGCACGAGCGACTGAAGTGCACACACACACACACACACACACACACACACACACAGTGACGTGTTCTGTTCATCTACACACACACACACCAGAGCAGAAGTGAGAGATATGATCAAACACATGAACTATGACCTGCTCTGGGAGAGTAGCTGGATCCAGCGATCTGTGTGTGTGTGTGTGTAATTTAATAACAAATGATCATTGCGACGGAAGCAAATCAATTAAAACTAACTTTAGATGGAAATAACTTAACTCTGCTATAAAGCCAAAACAATCTCTGTTACCTTAAATTATACGCTTATCACTGTAAAGCTGCTTTGAGACAATCTACATTGTTAAAAGCGCTATATAAATGAAGATGACTTGACTTGTGTTCAGGAGAGCTGATGCCTCACACACACACCGAGGAGAATTAATCAGTGTGTGTGTGTGTGTGTGTGTGTGTACTAGAGTAAAGAACAGCAGCGGTAAAGGTGAAGGACACGCCTGATACACACGTCAGCAATCTCAACTCAGAGTGTGTGACGGTGACGGACACACACACACACTCTCTCTGGCTACATGATGCGTATGATAGCTGCATCTCTCTCTGTCCTGCAGAGATGAGTCCGCATCATCCTCCTCACCATCACCTTCATCACCACCATATTCATCATCATCTTCACACACACTGACTCAGAAAACACCAGTTTATTACACCAGTAAACTGTTTTCTTGCTATTGTTTTGGCCTAATTAATAATCACTGATGTTGTGTGTGTTGTGTGTGTTGAAGGGTCAGTACCGTCAGTAATCCCCCCCGTCATCACAGGCGTGATAGTGGAGAACGAGTGCGAGTCGACTAGAAGCTCTCTAGAAATTATCATCACACACTGATCATCACACACTGATCATCACACACTGATCATCACACACTGATCATCACACACTGATCATCACACACTGATCATCACACACTGATCATCACACACTGATCATCACACACTGATCTACAGAGAAATGATGCTAGCGTGATGTTAGCCACAGCTAGTGACGCGGTTCACATCTACAGCGGCTCTCTGCGGATCAGGACACCGGAGCGCTCCCGTCACAGGGCTACAGCCGGAGCCGACCCGCTGACCTCGGAGTGTGTGAGTCCACATCAACATCTTCAAACATTCACTGCTGACTGACATTAGAGAAACGTTTGTCAGCCAAAGTCATGTGGTGTAACATGCTGGTCGACCAATCAGAAGCCAGTCAGCTGACGATGACGCCACAGCCGAGCCTCACGACTGACACACTAGGGGTGGAACGGTACATGTATTCGTATTGAACCGAATCGGTACGGGCGTCACGGTTCAGTGCATGAATTTACACGGAGAATACTGTATAAAAATAAATAAAACTTGCGTGCAAATTAATGAATGCAATGCGGAGCTACTGTTAGATACGCGGGTGCTTTAGGGACACCTAATCTGTAGCTCCGCCTTAAGCTAGGTTTGTTTATACTTTCGCCCGCCTCCGCAGCGCGAGCCTCCCCATACGGACGAGGCATTTATACTTCGGTGTGCTATTCTTTGAAACGACAGGGTGCGACTCGTGTAATTGTCCTCTAAAGCCTCTGTTATACTCCAGTTTGGGCGCGCACACGACAGCACAGCTCAGACGCGGACTAATTTATAATTTCTGCTGAAGTCGCTCGGTGAACGCGTTCAACGCATGCGCAGTAGATCGGTCTGGACAGTGTAATCGATCATATTTTTTATATTTATAGTTTATATTTGCATTTATGTCAGACACTTTCAAACATCAAAATGACATTTATTAATATGTATTTGTGTCAAAAATGACATATAAACATCTTTTCCTATTCTATTTTGCCTGGAAACGCTTCCAACACGCTTGCGTGAAAAACAGGCATTGGTTCTATAGCATGCGCGCGTTTTCCGTTTTTTTAAATTCGGCGTCCATGTTATTTCCTTCTCTTTCGCGGTTTTAACCTAATGAACGCCCTTTTGTCCGCGCGGTCACAAAAAATGGGTGGCACGCGGCTGTCCGCAACGAGCCTCCGCGCGCACTCCCGATGACAATTTTTATGTCACGCGGACCCTCGCGGAAAGTATAAAGCCTGGTTTATACTCGACGCATCCGCACAAGTGCGAGGGTGCGCGCGGCAAAAATGGCGTCATTGCGGTGTGGGCGGTCTCGCGCGTTGGGTTCGCAAGACCTTCGCCTGGCGGTGTGCGCGACATTTTTTGTAACAACGCGCGCGGCGCCGCATCCGAAGATGAACGACTTCGAGCCGAATCTGGCCGAGCTCGAACTTCTCACCACACCGGCACCCAGTTTGCACGTCTAAATGAGTTGCTTACATTTAAAAAATGAGCATACAATAGCATAAAAAGTATTTTTAATGAACATAAAGGTCCATGTTTAATAAAAATGTTCACGAAACTTAATGAAATGTTTAGTGAAATTAGAAAATATGTAAGAGATTGTTAATATAGTTATGTTTTATACACATTCTCATATCCATATATTTTGTTTTATTGTCACTAGTATCTCAGGGTTTACTGGGTTTTACACAATTCTTTTTGTAGTGTGGTATTGGTGGTGGTGTACTGAAATAAACACTGTCACGTGTGTGTAGCTTTCTTCTTCTCACTGCTGATTCCTGATGGTTAGAGGACAATTACTCCAGTCGCCCCCTGACGTTTCACAGAATAGTACACCGGCGAGCGCGTATATAGTATAAAGTATAAACGCCTCGTCCGTCTGCGGAGACTCGCCAGGCGAAATAATAACCAAGGCTTAACCATCAGGAATCAGCGGTGAGAAGTACGGTACGTGAATGTTTATTTTAGTACAACAACACTTTAGTACACCAAAACCACACTACAAAAGAATCGTGTAAAGCAGTAAACCAGACTATTTCTTGTGACATTAGGAAAAAAAATGGATATGAGAACGTAACCTACAACTAACACTCTTCCTTGAAAGCCTACAGATTATTAAAAACACCTGAAGCTAAGCTTATTTTCACACAGTTTAGAAATAAGTGTAAATTTGAATTATACAAAGCAAAACAGTCTTATTATGAAAATCAAATTAGTCGAACAGTTTCCAACCCTAGAACATTATGGCGAACATTGAAATCTATAACTGGTGAAAAAAAAACTAAAATGAATAATAGTTTGCAAATATCCATAAATGGTACTCTTCTTACTGATCATGATAAAATTGCTAATTCTTTTAATGAGTATTTTATTGCATCTGTACAAGAATTATCCTCTAAATTTACTATTCCTCTGTTTCTCACATCAGTACCAGCATTATCTCAGCAATTCTCTTTTTCTGAAATTGTACAAAATGATATAACTAATATTTTGTGTTCTCTGAATGCTTCTCATGCTTGTGATACAAATAATTTAAACATGACTTTTCTTAAAACTCATGCCAGTACTCTTATACCACTCTTTCATCATTTAGTTAATTTGTGTATTAGACAATCAGTATTTCCTGCCTTGTGGAAAACGGCCCAGATCACCCCGATGTTTAAGTCTGATGATCCAACTAATATTTCCAACTACCGTCCAATTGCAATTCTCCCAACCATTTCCAAGTTGCTTGAAAAAATATTGTATAATCAACTAATTAACCACCTTGAAAATAATAACCTGCTCAGTGATTGCCAGCATGGCTTTCGACCCTTGCGGTCAACTATGTCGGCTTTGCTGCTTCTCACTGAGCAAATACGTGCGTCTCTAAACAAGGGTCAGATTACTGGAGTTATATACATAGATTTTCAGAAAGCTTTCGATACAGTCAATCATCAAATTCTGTTAAACAAACTTCTTTCTTTTCATTTGTCATCTTCCGCAATAGATATGTTTACATCATATTTAAGTGACAGATCTCAGACTGTAAGAATCGGCTCAGTAACATCACAGCCACGAGTGTGTTCTATGGGAGCTCCACAGGGCAGTATTTTAGGTCCTTTACTTTTCCTTATGTATATTAATGATCTTCCTGGTGTTTTGAATTTTTCTAGTTCTTTGCTATATGCTGATGACACTGTTATTTTTCTTTCTGGTTCTAATATCGACAATTAATTACAGACTTAACACAGATCTGCAGCATTTACATAATTGGCTGCAAGATAATCATTTAACACTTAATGTCAAGAAAACACAATGCATGTATTTCTATTCATCTAGGAGACAGCTATCCATATCCAATCCTATCACTTTTTCTAATCAAACGCTTTCAATTGTATCAGCATATAAGTATTTGGGAGTCTATCTTGACTCACATCTTACTTATCAAGAACATGTTCAAACCCTAACCAGAAAGTTAAACCAAAAGTTATATGTTTACAGCAAAATTAGACCATATTTGTTGCTTTCTGTTTCAAAAACCTATCTTCATGCCATCATTCTGTCCACTTTGTCGTATTGTTTACCTGTTTGGTCACTAACAACAAATGAGATTATTGAACCAGTAATAAGACTTTATAATAGAGCTCATAAGATCCATGTCAGGCTTCCAGGCTGGACTCACCACTGTACTGCACTATCTTTGTGTAATGCCTTGACATTTCAGAACTTTAAAATAAGCCATGGGATAAACTTGTTTTATCAAATCTCAAATGGACACACTGTAACTGCTCTAAACGAATTGGTTCCGAAACTTAGCTCAAGGTCTGAGCGCACTACGAGATCTTTTACAAATGGACTTTTGCCTTTACCGGCTTTTAGGAACTGTTATGGACAGAGATCTTTTTTTCATGTGCTCACTAAAGCCTGGAATGAGATCCCACAGCACATCAGAACTATCACATCAAGAAGACTATTTAAAATAACATTTGCTCGCCATTTAATGGACAGGTATAGCTGTGACCATTGAGACGGCTCTATAGCCCCTCCTGTGGCCCAATATCTTGGTTTGTGTGTCTGTTGTTGTCTCTAGCTGTTTAGTGTGTGAGCTTTGTTGTGTCTGTGGTTTATATGTTCTGCAGAGCAGGAACCTGCTGAAAATCAGTTTTATACTGAGCCAGGCCCGATTGTCCTTAATCTTTTCCTGTTTTAAAAATATAAATAAATAAATAAATAAATAAAAACTAAATTAACGTTATCTTACATAATTTCTAAATATTTTTATTTAGTTTTGTGATCCTTTTTATAAAACATGGCCATTTATTTTTATTTAAAGGTCTTATGTCTGCTATTGTAGGCTCATTTTGTTAATGTAAGCAACTACTTTAGACGCAAGAACTGGGTGCCGGTGCTGTGAGATGTTCATGCTCGGCCAGATTCGGCTCGAGTCGCGCGACCGCCCACACTCCGCAATGACGACAGTTTTGCCGCGCGCCCTCGCGCTCGTGCGTCCGCACATCAATAAGAGATGCTTTATTTTCAGTTTATAGCTGATTGTCTTATTTTGTTTACATCTTACTTTACACACTTCAGGGCAGGCTGTTGCAGCTCAGGGGAGAGACTTACGACACTATGGTACAGCCTGAGACATGCACAGTAAAGAAAATTGCCTTCTGCATTTTTGTTTTGCTTTTCCCTCAACTCGTGCCGAACCGTGACGTCTGTGTACCGCTCCACCCCTATGACAGATAAAGGGTTAAAAATCACATCTCTCTCATCACTCACTCCACACCCGTACTACTGCTTTATCACACACACACACACACACACACTGATCTACACGAGTTCACACACACACACACACTGATCTACACGAGTTCACACACACACACACACACACACACACTGATCTACACGAGTTCATTTACATTTAGTCATTTAGCAGACGCTTTTATCCAAAGCGACTTACAAGTTAGGACTAAATTAAGCGAGTCATCATGAAGAGGCAAAAACAACAACAGCGCAAGAAGTGCTCAAGATACGAAGTTCAGGCATTATCCAGAGTAGCATAAGCCTGATAAGTGACGTTTCAAAGGGAAAGCAATTTATTTTAAAGAGGTTAAGTGCTCATGGAAGAGATGAGCTCACACACACACACACTGATCTACACGAGTTCACACACACTGATCTACACGAGTTCACACACACACACACACACACACACACACACACACACACACACTGATCTACACGAGTTCACACACACACACACACACACACACACACACACACTGATCTACACGAGTTCTCACACACACACACACACACACACACACACACACTGATCTACACGAGTTCTCACACACACACACACACACACACACACACACACTGATCTACACGAGTTCTCACACACACACACACACTGATCTACACAAGTTCACACACACACACACACACACACTGATCTACACGAGTTCACACACACACACACACACACTGATCTACACGAGTTCTCACACACACACACACACACACACACACACTGATCTACACAAGTTCACACACACACACACACACACACACACACTGATCTACACGAGTTCACACACACACACACACACACACACACACACACTGATCTACACGAGTTCACACACACACACACACACACACACACACACACACACTGATCTACACGAGTTCACACACACAAACACACACACACACACACACACACACTGAACTACACGAGTTCACACACACACACACACACACACACACACACACACACACACACACACACACACACACACACACACTGATCTACACGAGTTCACACACACACACACACACACACACACACACACACACACACACACACACTGATCTACACGAGTTCACACACACACACACACACACTGATCTACACGAGTTCACACACACACACACTGATCTACACGAGTTCACACACACACACACACACACTAGGGTTGGGCGATGTCCCCTAAATTGGCAGTTGACGATGTTTACAGTAAAACATCGCGATGGACGATGATATCGTCGGGGGGGGGGGGGGGGGGTGCGCTGACGATCACGAAGAGACAGGGAGAGTGCACATTGTAGCTACTTACATCTACTGTGTTTACGCCCCGGGAATCCTCAGTTTGGCATTTTGAAATATTTCTGTTTATTTGGCCGTTCAGGCGCGCAACCGAAGACAAAGACTACTTGACCATGTTGCGCTCGGAGCGCGCGCACCATCCTGTCAGTAGAATTCAGTTCTCTTTCGCGACTTATCGTGCTTTTAATATTGCTTTTCAATAGCACATCCTGCTCTTTTCTTTCTCATTCATGTTTTGTTATGAACTTTACATAATCGTCAACTGAAATCTGTGCGGATTATCAACAATACGATACATTTATAGGACATAAAGGGTCTCTGCGGCAAAAGTGAAAGTACCAGGCAGCGGCCAACAGGGTGAAAAGCCTACTTTTAAATTTTCATTGCTGTTTTAAAATGAATTTCGCCATCACCTTAAACAAGCTGTTCTGCTTGAATCCCAGTGCAGGAGCTGTAACTGTTAGGTTACCACAGAAACGTAAGCGTTTGGTTGATTGCTGTGGTGACTCGTGACACTCGCGAACAGCACTGAACACACACGTCTTTAATCGTTTGTTGGTAAAGGGTGAGAGACCTTGCGAGCCACACGAGCCATAGGTTCCCAACCACTGGTGTACACACGAAAACGAACTGCCGTGAGACTGGGCTGGTCTGACAGGGTGGGGGGCGTGGCATCACGATGGACGATGATATCGTCCATCGGCACAACCCTAACACACACACACACACACATCTACACGAGTTCACACACACACACACACACACACACACACACTGATCTACACGAGTTCACACACACACACACACACACACACACACACACACACACATCTACACGAGTTCACACACACACACACACACACACACACACACTGATCTACACGAGTTCACACACACACACACACACTGATCTACACGAGTTCACACACACACACACACACACACACACACACACACACACACACTGATCTACACGAGTTCACACACACAAACACACACACACACACACACACACTGAACTACACGAGTTCACACACACACACACACACACACACACACACACACACTGATCTACACGAGTTCACACAGACACACACACACACACACACACTGATCTACACGAGTTCACACACACACACACACACACACACACTGATCTACACGAGTTCACACACACACACACACACACACTGATCTACACGAGAGTTAACCCACACACACTGATCTACACAAGTTCACACACACACACACACACACACACACTGATCTACACGAGTTCACACACACAAACACACACACACACACACACACACACTGAACTACACGAGTTCACACACACACACACACACTGATCTACACGAATTCACACACACACACACACACACACTGATCTACACGAGTTCACACACACACACACACACACACACACACACACACACTGATCTACACGAGTTCACACACACACACACACACACACACACACACACACACTGATCTACACGAGTTCACACACACACACACACACACACACACACACACACACACACACTGATCTACACGAGTTCACACACACACACACACTGATCTACACGAGTTCACACACACACACACACACACACACACTGATCTACACGAGAGTTAACCCACACACACTGATCTACACAAGTTCACACACACACAAACACACACACACACACACACACTGAACTACACGAGTTCACACACACACACACACACTGATCTACACGAGTTCACACACACACAAACACACACACACACACTGATCTACACGAGTTCACACACACACACACACACACACACACACACACACACTGATCTACACGAGTTCACACACACACACTGATCTACACGAGAGTTAACCCACACACAGGGTTAGTTAACCCAGGGTTAGGCCTTCTGTAACCAGGACACTGATGACATCACCGATGAGCTTCTGGAGAAACACTGGCTCTGATTTACTATAATCTTTGATGATCAAACACTCTCAGTGTGTAGATGAAGCCTTCACACACACACACACACACACACACACACACAGTGATGGCCTACAGGAACATCATCTTCACCCTTTATTCTAATAGTATTGAGATGTGTTAGTGATCCAGTAATCACATCGCGAGGTTGAGCTCGTTTTATATGTGATGGATTACAGCGCCGACAGACATTACCGACATGACAAATACAACATAATAATAATAATAATACAACAGATTATGTGTAAGTCGACCTCTGCTTTCCCCGTCAGCAGCTCTTGATGAACTAAAGACACGCGGCTGAGGTCATTAATGCTCATCTGCATATTATGACTGTTTATATGATGTTAAACCAGGAGCTGTTCTTAAATGCGCTGCTTTAAAACGCTATTACAGGTTTAACACACACACTTTCTGATGAACCGTGTTTTAATCTCCATGTGTGTGTGTTCTCCATCCTGATAGCAGCAGCGGTGTGGTGAGATATAGTTATGAATATGATCTGAACTCATTACCGGAGTTTGATGTACGTGTCACTGCTGATGCTAACCGAGCTAGCGCTGCCCAACACCCGGACCGCGGGACCCCGCCTCCCCCCTCCGCCACACGGCAGACCGGCTCTCTGCAGCACACGAGCCGCTGTTATGATGCCACGACATGATTCGGGTTTAATAAGCGGAGTTCGCCGTTACACAACCGGAGTCTGCCGTTAGCGTTAGCGCGAGCGCCCGGCAGACGCGGAACCCGCGCGGAAACACACTGATAAACACACGGAGAAACACCTGAGCAGGTGAACACTCACCTCGAGTGTGTGTACAGGTGAGTGTGGCTCTTCCTAGCGCAGATCAACGAGTGAATACAGGAGTCCAGTCGACTGAACACACTCCGCTCACAGCTCACAGCCACGACACACAGCAATGGCGGCACTTCCGGCGTGTGTCACAACCGAAACCGTCCGGCGTGGAAACAACCACATAAACAACCGTGGCACGACGGTTTATTTACGAAACAATTCATTAAAGTACATGTAACTATGCCGAGAACTTCAGAACAATATATATATAATATTTTGTATAAGTAGCTTTTATTTTTAATATAGTTTTGAGGTGTGTTGACGTCGATTATAAATTGTATTTAACGCTTTACCTTTCATGATACAAGAAAATATATATTGATCAAGATACAACAATGTCTTTTAAAAACGTGTGTGTAGGAATTTAAAGATTTATAGATTCTCCGCTTCTGCTTGATGATGTTAAATGTTTAGCATGTTTTTAATAATGCAGGAAATGTCCCATTTAAACGATCCCTCTGCTTTGACTAATGGGACGTGTTTCCAGTACGGACGAAAGCGGCTTTCCACGGGAAATGCCACGTGTACCAAGTGCGCATGCGCGTGCTCAGAGCTCGCGCTTGACTTCCGGTGAGAGGAAGGCGCTGGTTTATATCTTCAGGAGCGCAACGCTATTCAGCGCGTCAAGAGAATGGCCGGAGCCGCGGGCCTGTGATCGCACACACACACATACGCTTGTCGACTCGAGGGAACGCGTGCGTCTGTCAGCATGTCCAGCGGCGGCTTCGCGGCACAGAACGGCGCCGGAGGCTCGTACACGAACGGTGAGTTACTCGCGCCGCTGTCGCGTGTGAACGCCTGTGTTGAACGCGTTGGGGTATTGAACGCTTGTGTTGTCCGCGTCGGGTGTTTCGCGACGTAGGTCGAGTTCTTCAGAGTTTGGTCACGTCAGTGACGCGACGCGATGAGCCAGAGCGTCCCAGTGCGTCGCGTCGCTCGATGAAGGCCAAAACCTGTGATCATCATCCGAGTAAACTTCAGAACTTCAGAACGACCCGTCAGAGATGATCCGAACACACGGGTGAACCGACTCGCGACGCGACTCCTCCGTCAGGCAGAACGGCCCGATCCTCAGTGCTGGTTTCGGTCTGATCGACGGCTGTCACTGTCTCGGCAGATTCAGTGTTTCTCTCAGGGTTTGACACTGATTTATCGATTCAATTCGATTTCGTTTCACAAGACTAGGAGTCGATTCAGTTCTGATCTTGTTTGGTTATATATCAGCTCTAAAGTACATGACATCTCTCAAGTAAATAACCTCCCTGAACTAATGCTGTAAACTATACCTGTCAATCACTATATTACTATAATATTACATGTTAAAACCAACAACTGATCTCCATACAGACCGTTAAATTGCACACAAGGCAGCTTTTATTACAGTATTAACATTATAATATTTAATTAAATAATTATGTACCTACTCCAATTTAATGTTGAATATTAGACATTTAAATGGTGGCTGTTTTGATTGTTTTAATGACAAAATAATTTAAAACATGCACTGAATATTGTAGAACTGGTTCAACTGAGATGATGAGGGCAATTCCACGCAAAAATGTCACATCCATAACGCCAACTAAATACCATGGCATTGTGTTGGTGTTATGGATGTGACAGTTTTGCGCGGAATTGCCCATAAGCGATCTGACTCAAACACATGAATTGATCAGTGATTAAACTGACAGAATGTAAAAGCTAAAACTTTGTTTCATATCTAAAACCTCTTTCAGACCAATTAGTTACAGGAACTTAGTTCTAAGAACTATCCACTTCTAAACAGTTCTAAGAACTACTCTCCCCCAAACTCGGTTTTGCTGTTTGCGTTCGCACTGGCCAAGTGGCCATAGGAACTGGTAGGAGGGGTAAGAGAGTGACGCAAGCACGGTGACTTTTATTTTGACGGCGCGACGGACCTTTATTTTGGCGGCGCTGAGAACGCCAGAGCAAACAATGCTCGCATTCTCTGTGTTTATTAGTTAGCGATCTGTCTAACAGTCTTGTTTAATATGTTATTAGATAGAACTGTTATAGAAAGTAGACAGTATATGGAAAAAGGTATTAGCCTATGCCGTGTGGTTGATGTCCAGTGTTGCTAGCTAGCTGTTTTAAAAATGGCGGGTGCTGGTGTTCCGCGTGCGTTCGGTCAATCAGCGTACACTAACGTCACGGGTAGTTCCTATAGTGCTGGTTTAGACCCTACTCTGAAGTAGGACCTAAATTAGTTCCTCCAAATGGAGTTCCTAGAACTAAAATCGTTCCTAGTTCCTGCGGTGCGAACACGCAGACATCTGGGTCCTATAGCCAATTGTTCTAGGAACTGTGAAAAGGTTCCTCCGGTTGGAAAGCGGCTTAAGTATCAAAGCACAACGGTTAATGCGATTATTGGATGACAGGAGCTACGAATAATGTTCAGCAAAGTTTTGTTCACACATCAACTGAAAACAGTCATTTAAGTCTCCATATCTCATAATCAAAATGACATTAAGATCAAGAACTCGAGTGTTTCTGGCCGTAGTGCTTCAGAGCAGATCCAGCCTTGAGATCTGATCTCCCTGAAGATGAGCGGGAACTCTAGAAGGGGGCAGAGCTTCGATAAGAGGGGCGGGAACTCCAGAAGGGGGCAGAGCTTTGATAAGAGGGGTGGGAACTCCAGAAGGGGGCAGAGGTTCGATAAGAGGGGCGGGAACTCCAGAAGGGGGTAGAGGTTCGATAAGAGGGGCGGGAACTCCAGAATGGGGCAGAGCTATGATAAGAGTGGCGATAACTCAATAAGAGGGGCGGGATCTTGATAAGAGGGGCGGGAACTCCAGTAGGGGGCAGAGCTTCAATAAGAGGGACGGGAACTCCAGAAGGGGCAGGAACTCAATAAGAGGGGCGGGAACTCCAAAGGGAGGCAGAGCCAGAGCTCCGAAAAGAGGGACGGGAACTCCAGAAGGGGGCAGAGCCTCGATAAGAGGGGTAGGAACTACAGAAGGGGGCAGAGCCTCCATAAGAGAGGTAGGAACTCTAGAAGGGGGCAGAGCCTCCATAAGAGGGGTAGGAACTCCAGAAGGTGGCAGAGCCTCCATAAGAGGGGTAGGAACTCCAGAAGGGGGCAGAGCCTCCATAAGAGGGGCGAGAACTCCAGAAGGGGGCAGAGCCTCCATAAGAGGAGCGGGAACTCCAGAAGGGGGCAGAGCCTCCAGAAGAGGGCCGGGAACTCTAGAAGGGGGCAGAGCCTCCATAAGAGGGGTAGGAACTCCAGAAGGGGGCAGAGCCTCCATAAGAGGGGCGGGAACTCCAGAAGGGGGCAGAGCCTCCAGAAGAGGGCCGGGAACTCTAGAAGGGGGCAGAGCCTCCAGAAGAGGGCTAGGAACTCCAGAAGGGGGCAGAGCCTCCATAAGAGGGGCGGGAAGTCCAGAAGGGGGCAGAGCCTCCAGAAGAGGGCCGGGAACTCTAGAAGGGGGCAGAGCCTCCAGAAGAGGGCCGGGAACTCTAGAAGAGGGCAGAGCCTCCATTAGAGGGGTAGGAACTCCAGAAGGGGGCAGAGCCTCCAGAAGAGGTCCGGGAACTCTAGAAGGGGGCAGAGCCTCCATAAGAGGGGTAGGAACTCTAGAAGGGGGCATAGCCTCCAGAAGAGGGGCGGGAACTCCAGAAGGGGGCAGAGCCTCTTTAATAGGGGTGGGAACTTCAGAAGGTGGCAGGAACTCCAGAAGGGGGCAGAGTCTCCATAACAGGGGTAGGAACTCTAGAAGGGGGCAGAGCCTCCAGAAGAGGGGCGGGAGCTCCAGAAGGGGGCAGAGCCTTCATAAAAGGGGCGGGAACTCTAGAAAGGGGCAGAGCCTCCATAAGCTGAGTTTATAGGCTTGCTCGACTTGAACCGGCGCTGCACAGACCGATCGGTGAAGGACATCAAAGTACAAGCCTATTGTTACAGAGATATAAGCTGGAATCTCGTGTGTTCGAGCGACGGGGCGTCCCGTCCAGGCCTGGATAGCCACAGCGTGGGAGAGGGTAGTGATGTTGGGTTAAACTAAATAAGGTCCAGCCCGGGAGTTATGGACGGCCAGAACTCGGCCATCACATGATTTTCTGGATCGCTTTTCTCCTGAACCATTCTTTAGTGCACTATTCAGCCCAAGCCCATTGGTTAGGATTAGGGGTTAGAATTGGAAATCAGCACACTGATTGACATGACCAATGGAATCTTTAGAATCGGGTGTGGGGCGGAGTTTGCTCGGAACCTTCTGTCAGTCAGTGAGAGTAAGCCACGCCCTGTTTTGGATTCCCCACCCCTGTTTAGGTCTCCATGCATCTCTGCACTTCAGTCTGCGAATCCAGTGCTAGCTGCACTTCCATCCGATCTATTTCTGAAGGCAGCATAGATGCATCCTTCACTACTGATATCCCACAATCCTGTGCTGTCCATTCTGTGATAGTCGAGCTAAAACAATAATGATGGTGTCTGAATTTTGCGGTTGGTGGTCAGTTTGTGTGTAAATGTCCATTCATGGATCAGAGTCGAGGACTAGTCAATGATGACCTGTTCCCGGTAGTTATTCTCTGTTTTAATCATTCATCACTGTGTAATTTTTGTTTGTGCCTCAGGTCCGTCTCAGAATCCCGTTGGCGTTTACTCCTCTAACCAGGGCCTGATGGCTCCGCCGCTGACGGGCTTCATAAACAGCCTGACCACCAAAGGCCTGCCTCCACCCGGCCCGAACCCGTACAGCACCGGCCGGCACCAGCCCTCACCTGTGGCTCCGCCCTCCAGCAGTTGGAGCGGGGTGGCTCCGCCCCCCAGCAGCTACTCCCAGCATCCTCAGCAGCCCGGGGTCACGCCGCCCCCTGTGGCTCCGCCCCCCAGCAGCTACTCCCAGCATCCTCAGCAGCCCGGGGTCACGCCGGCCCCTGTGGCTCCGCCCCCCAGCAGCTACTCCCAGCATCCTCAGCAGCCCGGGGTCACGCCGCCCCCTGTGGCTCTGCCCCCCAGCAGGTACTCCCAGCAGCCCGGGGTCACGCCGCCCCCTGTGGCTCCGCCCCCCAGCAGCTACTCCCAGCAGCCCGGGGTCACTCCGCCCCCTTTGGCTCCGCCCCCCAGCAGGTACTCCCAGCAGCCCGGGGTCACTCCGCCCCCTTTGGCTCCGCCCCCCAGCAGGTACTCCCAGCAGCCCGGGGTCACTCCGCCCCCTGTGGCTCCGCCCCCCAGCAGCTACTCCCAGCATCCTCAGCAGCCCGGGGTCACGCCGGGCCCTGTAGCTCCGCCCCCCAGCAGCTGGAGCGGGGTCACCTCGGCCCCTGTAGCTCCTCCCCCTGTGGGGAACCATACTGGCCCAGGCCCGTACAGCACCGGCACCAGAACACCTCCTGTCTTCCAGAACACCATGCAGCCTCCGGCAGCCCTGCAGCACGGTACTGTCACACACACACACACACACACACACACACACTGACACACTGATCTGAGTTACGGTACCACCACATACTTACCGTTAGGCCTACGGTTATCCTACCGTTATTTCACAAAAGAAAGAGGACACACATAGCATACTTATCCAGTCGCGTCTGTTTATTTACTCACAGGACAGTGTTTATATCACATTCAGAAAGAATGATTATTTCTACAAATATGCCACCATAGTACGAGCTGAGGAGCTGTAGCGTCTCTCCCAGGACAGTTATATTATCAGTCAGAGAAACAGAGGAAGCTCTGGGGTTGCTTTATTCTATGACACACGCGGAGCTAAATACGGATATCAGACAGTCCGGAGTAAAGAGGCTGACAGATAAAAACATGACAGTGAGTTGAGCTGAAGAGTGTCAGTAGTCTTGAATGCTGATGTTAGTGTGTGTCTGGAATCATCCGGCGCTGTCGACTCCAGACTCAGGTAAACTCCTCATGTCCGCTCCTCCAGCCCGATCCGGCCCGCTTTACACCAGGGTGTTCGGAGGACACAAACCCTGTCCGTTACCCAGACGATCGAGCCCGGGAGTGACACGCGACCGGCCCTGACACACACTAGCAACTTTAGACCCGACAGTGGAAACACACACACTGATCTGAGTTACACACACACACACTGATCTGAGTTACACACACACACACACTGATCTGAGTTACACACACACACTGATCTGAGTTACACACACACACACACACACACACACACACACACACACACACACACACTGATCTGAGTTACACACACACACACTGATTTGAGTTACACACACACACACACACACACACACACACACACTGATCTGAGTTACACACACACACACACTGATCTGAGTTACACACACATTGATCTGAGTTACACACACACACACACACACACTGATCTGAGTAACACACACACACACACTGATCTGAGTAACACACACACACACACTGTTCTGAGTAACACACACACACACACACACACTGATCTGAGTAACACACACACACACACACACACACACACTGATCTGAGTAACACACACACACTGATCTGAGTTACACACACACACACACACTGATCTGAGTTACACACACACACACACTGATCTGAGTTACACACACACACACACACACACACACACACACACACACACACTGATCTGAGTTACACACGCACACACACACTGATCTGAGTTACACACACACACACACGCACTGATCTGAGTTACACACACACACTGATCTGAGTTACACACACACACTGATCTGAGTTACACACACACACACTGATCTGAGTTACACACACACACACTGATCTGAGTTACACACACACTGATCTGAGTTACACACACACACACACACACACTGATCTGAGTTACACACACAGATCTGAGTTACACACACACACACACACACACACACACACACACAGACTGATCTGAGTAACACACACACACACACACACACACTGATCTGAGTAACACACACACAGTGATCTGAGTTACACACACACACACACACACACACTGATCTGAGTTACACACACACTGATCTGAGTTACACACACACTGATCTGAGTTACACACACACTGATCTGAGTTACACACACACACACACACACACTGATCTGAGTAACACACACACACACACACACACACACACACACACTGATCTGAGTAACACACACACACACACACACTGATCTGAGTTACACACACACACACTGATCTGAGTTACACACACACACACACACACACACACACACACACACACACACTGATTTGAGTTACACACACACACACTGATCTGAGTTACACACACACACACACACACTGATCTGAGTCACACACACAAACACTGATCTGAGTTACACACACACACACTGATCTGAGTTACACACACACACACACACACACACACACACACACACACACTGATCTGAGTTACACACACACACACACACACACACTGATCTGAGTCACACACACAAACACTGATCTGAGTTACACACACACACACACACACACACACACTGATCTGTGTAACACACACACACACACACACACACCACCGGCCTCGCGCCGTTCTCCCGCGGCCCTCAGCCTCGTCCTGCTCGCCACAGTGAACATGAGGAATGGCGACTGTAGAACGCAAAAGCCGAATCCTGGACATTTTGGGCGATCTCGAAATCCAGGACAGACTCGTCACGGAGACTCGCTAGTAGCCTAACCTTGTTGTTTTCAACTGCGCTCTCTTACTGGTAGGCGTGGCCTCCTAGGGCAGCGAAGCAAGTGCATTCTGGGAGTTGTTGTCTTTCATCCACTTGAGCCAAAAAAACATTTTCTGGCTTTTCTCAGTCTAGAAAGCTCCAAATTCAAAAATCATTTCACATTTCTTCTACATAAATGACCCATTTTAAATACACATTCAGCTTTCCAGGGGTGAAGTATCCCTTTAATGAAGAGTGTGTGTGTGTGTGTGTGTGTGTGTGTTGCTCCAGCAGGACTCTATCAGGCTCAGCCTGCGCAGATGATCCGACCACCGGCCTCCTCGTACCCGTCTCTCCAGCCGGCCTATCCCAGTCCCTCAGCTCCTGCTCTCTACACACAGGTACCAGTCTCACACACACACACACACACACACACACACACACACACACACACACACACACACACACACACAGATCTATCCCAGTCCCTCAGCTCCAGCTCTCTACACACAGGTTCCAGTCTCTCACACACACACACACACACACACACACTAATATTTGACAAATTTGACAAGCCATAATAAATTATCTGAGGGTATTTTGAGCTGAAATTTCACAGATACACTCTGGGGACACCATAGATTTATATCACATCTGGTGGAAAGGGGCATACTGTGTCACGCTTAAGGCTGTGTCCCGTCCTGTTCTCCATCAGGTCCAGCCGTCGGGCAGCGGCGCTCAGCTCAGCCCGTCTCTGGCAGCGATGAGTCTGCAGTCCCAGACGCCAGAAGCCCTTCGTGTGGTGAACCTCCTTCAGGAGCGCAACATCCTTCCCTCGGGAGCCGTGACTCCGCCCACTCCCTGCCTCCCACAGGACCTGCAGAAGATCAACTGCTGCCCAGAGTCAGTGTGTGTGTGTGTGTGTGTGTGTGTGTGTGTCTCAGGGATGCAAACAGCGCGCTTTTCGGCGCCTCGCGCTTTTTTCACGTCAGTTTGGGTGACTTGGGTCTGAGAGAGTCTAATTATAATTTCACAAAGTCATCTGAAGCAATTCCATGGCTTAATGTGAGGGACAGAAGTCTATTAACAATTAAATTTAAGTTTACGGAAACTCGTTTTCCCTCCTCTGTGGCTGTCAATCATTCTCCATTCAGTATTCAAACAGCGCGTGCGCCTCATCCGGTTACAGCAGGATGCACGGTAAAACTCTCTCCAATATGATATATTCACATTATAATGCTTTATCTGTAGATTAAAGGTTGTGGATTTGCATAAAATGCCTTTATTTTGTTGGAGTTTGTTGCTGTTTTTAAACGACTCGCTACCGTGTACCTGTTAGATCACACACATCACAAGTAGGGATGTCCTGATCCGCTCACGTGGTTTCAGACTCGATCGGAATCGGACGTTACCTCCCGATCAGGACTCGGATATATATGTATATATATTCTCATTATTTTTTAACACATCTATAGTTATGCGGTGGCACAGAGTTACGCCGGTTTCACACTGCACGCGTTAGCAGCGCAGGAGCAGTGCGTATGGTGAGTGGGAGCAGGACACGCGCGTTTTGCTTTCACACTGGCAGCGTTTGTCACGCGCGGCTGAACCGCGGCTTGTGTACAGACAGAGTAGCCTACTCTATAATGGATAAGTTGGCATTGCTTTATTTCGTTTTCAAACACATTTAAGAGAAAAGACTTGTCAAGAAGCTTATTTTATTAATAATTTCATTTATATAACTTTTGGTTCATCTTTGTTTTTATTGTTCTGGCAACAAGTTTGTTTTTGGACATTTGTTTTCTTTTTAAATTGCTGTTGGTCATTTGATTGTCTGTTTAAAACAATAGATATCATCAGTGCACTTTTTGGATAAAACTGCGGTGTATTTTGGCCATGATCAATGCATTGTCACTTTAATTCAGCGTAAGCGGCGCAGCAAAAATAGACTCGGCGCCGAAACGATCGCGGGACTGCTGCTTCTGCTCTGCTCCGCCTCTGTGTGCGGTGTGAATGCTCTAATCTGTTAACATGGGCACCGAAAAAAATACGCAGTGCTTACTCTCTGCTAAGTCTGTGTCTGTGTCTGTGTCTGTGTCTGTGTCTGTGTCTGTGTCTGTGTCTGTGTGTGTGTGTGTGTGTGTGTTCTGCCCTCCGCTCACCGCATGTTTCGTCCTCAGGGTCTTCCGCTCTACTCTGACCAGCATCCCTCAGACACAGACTCTGCTGAACAAAGCCAAGCTTCCCCTCGGCCTCCTGCTGCACCCCTTCAAGGATCTCTCCGTAAGTCTCACCTGACCTCTGACCCTGTCCAGATCTGACCTCTGACCCTGTCCAGATTTGACCTCCGACCCTGACCTCCGACCCTCCACACCTGAGCTCCGACTCTGTCCAGACCTGACCTCTGACCCTCCAGACCTGACCTCCGAACCTGTCCACACCTGACCTCCGACCCTCCAGACCTGACTTCTTGCCCTGTCCAGACCTGACCTCCGAACCTGTCCAGACCTGACATCCAACCCTGTCTACACCTGACCTCTGACCCTCCAGACCTGACCTCCAACCCTCCACACCTGACCTCCGACCCTCCAGACCTGACTTCTTGCCCTGTCCAGACCTGACCGAACCTGTCCAGACCTGACATCCGAACCTGTCCAGACCTGACATCCGACCCTGTCCACACCTGACCTCTGACCCTATCCAGACCTGACCTCTGACCCTATCCAGACCTGACCTCTGACCCTCCAGACCTGACCTCTGACCCTCCAGACCTGACCTCCGAACCTGTCCTGACCTGACCTCTGACCCTCCACACCTGACATCCGACCCTCCAGACCTGACTTCTTGCCCTGTCCAGACCAGACCGAACCTGTCCAGACCTGACCTCTGACCCTCCACACCTGACCTCCGACCCTCCACACCTGACCTCTGACCCTGTCCAGACCTGACTTCCGACCCTCCACACCTGACCTCTGACCCTCCACACCTGACCTCCGACCCTCCAGACCTGACTTCTTGCCCTATCCAGACCTGACCTCCGAACCTGTCCAGACCTGACCTCTGACCCTCCACACCTGACCTCCGACCCTCCAGACCTGACTTCTTGCCCTGTCCAGACCTGACCTCCGACCCTGTCCAGACCTGACCTCCGACCCTGTCCAGACCTGACCTCTGACCCTCCACACCTGACCTCCGACCCTCCAGACCTGACTTCTTGCCCTGTCCAGACCTGACCTCCGACCCTGTCCAGACCTGACCTCTGACCCTCCACACCTGACCTCCGACCCTCCAGACCTGACTTCTTGCCCTGTCCAGACCTGACATCCGACCCTGTCCACACCTGACCTCTGACCCTATCCAGACCTGACCTCCGACCCTCCACACCTGACCTCCGACCCTCCAGACCTGACTTCTTGCCCTGTCCAGACCAGACCGAACCTGTCCAGACCTGACCTCCGAACCTGTCCACACCTGACCTCCGACCCCCCAGACCCGACCTCCGACCCTGTCCAGACCTGACCTCTGACCCTCCAGACCTGACTTCTTGCCCTGTCCAGACCTGACCTCCGACCCTGTCCAGACCTGACCTCCGACCCTGTCCAGACCTGACCTCCGACCCTGTCCAGACCTGACATCTGACCCTCCACACCTGACCTCCGACCCTCCAGACCTGACCTCCGACCCTCCAGACCTGACTTCTTGCCCTGTCCAGACCTGACCTCCGAACCTGTCCAGACCTGACATCCGACCCTGTCCACACCTGACCTCTGACCCTATCCAGACCTGACCTCCGACCCTCCACACTTGACCTCCGACCCTCCAGACCTGACTTCTTGCCCTGTCCAGACCTGACCTCCGACCCTCCACACCTGACCTCCGACCCTCCACACCTGACCTCCGACCCTCCACACCTGACCTCTGACCCTGTCCACACCTGACCTCCGACCCTGTCCACACCTGACCTCCGACCCTGTCCACACCTGACCTCCGACCCTGTCCACACCTGACCTCCGACCCTGTCCACACCTGACCTCCGATCCTGTCCACACCTGACCTCTGAACCTGTCCAGACCTGACCTCCGACCCTCCAGACCCGACCTCCGAACCTGTCCACACCTGACTTCCGACCCTCCAGACTTGACCGCCGACCCTGTCCAGACCTGACCTCCGAACCTGTCCACACCTGACCTCCGACCCTCCAGACTTGACCGCCGACCCTGTCCACACCTGACCTCCGACCCTGTCCACACCTGACCTCCGAACCTGTCCACACCTGACCTCCGAACCTGTCCACACCTGACCTCTGACCCTGTCCAGACCTGACCTCCGAACCTGTCCACACCTAACCTCCGACCCTCCAGACCCGACCTCCGAACCTGTCCACACCTGACCTCCGACCCTCCAGACTTGACCGCCGACCCTGTCCAGACCTGACCTCTGACCCTCCACACCTGACCTCCGAACCTGTCCAGACCTGACCTCCGAACCTGTCCAGACCTGACCTCCGAACCTGTCCAGACCTGACCTCCGAACCTGTCCAGACCTGACCTCCGAACCTGTCCAGACCTGACCTCCGAACCTGTCCAGACCTGACCTCCGAACCTGTCCAGACCTGACCTCCGAACCTGTCCACACCTGACCTCCGACCCTATCCAGACCTGACCTCTGACCCTCCACACCTGACCTCCGAACCTGTCCAGACCTGACCTCCGAACCTGTCCAGACCTGACCTCCGGACCTGTCCAGACCTGACCTCTGACCCTCCAGACCTGACCTCCGACCCTCCACACCTGACCTCTGACCCTGTCCAGACCTGACCTCCGAACCTGTCCAGACCAGACCGAACCTGTCCAGACCTGACCTCCGACCCTGTCCAGACCTGACCTCTGACCCTCCACACCTGACCTCCGACCCTCCACACCTGACCTCTGACCCTGTCCAGACCTGACCTCCGACCCTGTCCAGACCTGACCTCCGACCCTGTCCACACCTAACCTCCGACCCTGTCCACACCTGACCTCCGACCCTGTCCACACCTGACCTCCGACCCTCCAGACCCGACCTCCGAACCTGTCCACACCTGACCTCCGACCCTCCAGACTTGACCGCTGACTAGTGCTGGGCGGTTTGAACAAAAATCCACATCACGTTTTTTTTCTAAATTAAACCGGTTTCACAGTAAATGACAGTGTTTTTTTTTTTTTTTTTTTTAAGCATGTTTGGTGTTAACCACATTTTCTACTGAGAGGAAATACTGCAGTAGATTAACTTATAATGCCCTATTTTATTGTTATGAGTGAATGAAAAAATCCACACTAATATTAATAATACAGGTTTGCAAGGTTGTTTACAAAGAGGTGCCAGCAGGACGCGCTTTAGGAGCGGCAGAAACAGTGGTTTCCCCGGTAACGGCTGTACACAAAGCAGCAACGCTGCTTTATCAGGAAACATAAAGAAAGATTCAATCGTAATAACAAAGAAACTTTTCTAAAGATCGTCAGTTCACTTCAGATACGTTCATACAGTATAAAAACGTGCGCCGCAAGAAAAAAAAAACACTCTCACCCCCACACGGCTGTGACACGGCTACCGGAGCTGATCGCGCCCATTCTAGTCAATGCTTGTGTTTCAGATCGAAGCTTCCCAAAAGCAGCTCTCCGTGCCGCTTTGCTAAATATAGGTGCCTAGTCTATTTTGACCTTGTCGCAGCCGTAATGCGCCGCAGACGTGTGTTCTGTGTTGTAAATGAGGTGCGAGACAGTGTCGCGCAACGGCGCGTTCCGATTAAAGCGACATACACCGGTATTGCAGTTTATTAAAAATTCATATCGTAACAAAAATAAACACCGGTATTCGGTATGAACCGGTAAACCGCCCAGCACTACCGCCGACCCTGTCCAGACCTGACCTCTGACCCTCCACACCTGACCTCCGAACCTGTCCACACCTGACCTCCGACCCTGTCCACACCTGACCTCTGACCCTGTCCAGACCTGACCTCCGAACCTGTCAACACCTGACCTCCGACCCTCCAGACCCGACCTCCGAACCTGTCCACACCTGACTTCTGACCCTGTCCAGACCTGACCTCTGAACCTCCAGACCTGACCTCTGACCCTGTCCACACCTGACCTCTGAACCTCCAGACCTGACTTCTGACCCTGTCCACACCTGACCTCTGACCCTATCCAGACCTGACCTCCGACCCTCCACACCTGACCTCCGACCCTCCAGACCTGACTTCTTGCCCTGTCCAGACCTGACCTCCGACCCTCCACACCTGACCTCCGACCCTCCACACCTGACCTCCGACCCTCCACACCTGACCTCCGACCCTCCACACCTGACCTCCGACCCTCCACACCTGACCTCTGACCCTGTCCACACCTGACCTCCGACGCTGTCCACACCTGACCTCTGACCCTGTCCACACCTGCCCTCTGACCCTGTCCACACCTGACCTCCGACCCTCCAGACCCGACCTCCGAACCTGTCCACACCTGACCTCCGACCCTCCAGACCCGACCTCCGAACCTGTCCACACCTGACCTCCGACCCTCCAGACCCGACCTCCGAACCTGTCCACACCTGACCTCCGACCCTCCAGACCTGACCGCCGACCCTGTCCAGACCTGAGCTCCGACCCTCCACACCTGACCTCTGACCCTGTCCAGACCTGACCTCCGACCCTGTCCACACCTGACTTCTGACCCTGTCCACACCTGACCTCTGACCCTCCACACCTGTCCTCCGACCCTCCAGACCTGACCCTGTCCACACCTGACCTCTGACCCTGTCCACACCTGACCTCTGACCCTGTCCACACCTGACCTCTGACCCTGTCCACACCTGACCTCTGACCCTTTCCACACCTGACCTCTGACCCTGTCCACACCTACCCTGTCCACACCTGACCTCTGACCCTGTCCACACCTGACCTATGACCCTGTCCACACCTGACCTCCGACCCTGTCCAGACCTGACCTCCGACCCTCCAGACCTGACCGCCGACCCTGTCCAGACCTGAGCTCCGACCCTCCACACCTGACCTCTGACCCTGTCCAGACCTGACCTCCGACCCTGTCCACACCTGACTTCTGACCCTGTCCACACCTGACCTCTGACCCTCCACACCTGTCCTCCGACCCTCCAGATCTGACCCTGTCCACACCTGACCTCTGACCCTGTCCACACCTGACCTCTGACCCTGTCCACACCTGACCTCTGACCCTGTCCACACCTGACCTCTGACCCTGTCCACACCTGACCTATGACCCTGTCCACACCTGACCTCCGACCCTGTCCAGACCTGACCTCCGACCCTGTCCAGACCTGACCTCCGAACCTGTCCACACCTGACCTCCGACCCTCCAGACCCGACCTCCGAACCTGTCCACACCTGACCTCCGACCCTCCACACCTGACCTCCGAACCTGTCCACACCTGACCTCCGACCCTCCAGACCCGACCTCCGAACCTGTCCACACCTGACCTCCGACCCTCCAGACCCGACGTCCGAACCTGTCCACACCTGACCTCCGACCCTCCAGACCCGACCTCCGAACCTGTCCACACCTGACCTCCGACCCTCCAGACCTGACCGCTGACCCTGTCCAGACCTGAGCTCCGACCCTCCACACCTGACTTCTGACCCTGTCCACACCTGACCTCTGACCCTCCACACCTGACCTCTGACCCTCCACACCTGTCCTCCGACCCTGTCCACTCCTGACTTCTGACCCTGTCCAGACCTGACCTCCGACCCTGTCCAGACCTGACCTCCGACCCTGTCCAGACCTGACTTCTGACCCTCCAGATCTGACCCTGTCCACACCTGACCTCTGACCCTGTCCAGACCTGACCTCCGAACCTGTCCACACCTGACCTCCGACCCTCCAGACCTGACCGCCGACCCTGTCCAGACCTGAGCTCCGACCCTCCACACCTGACCTCTGACCCTGTCCAGACCTGACCTCCGACCCTGTCCACACCTGACTTCTGACCCTGTCCACACCTGACCTCTGACCCTCCACACCTGTCCTCCGACCCTCCAGACCTGACCCTGTCCACACCTGACCTCTGACCCTGTCCACACCTGACCTCTGACCCTGTCCACACCTGACCTCTGACCCTGTCCACACCTGACCTCTGACCCTGTCCACACCTACCCTGTCCACACCTGACCTCTGACCCTGTCCACACCTGACCTATGACCCTGTCCACACCTGACCTCCGACCCTGTCCAGACCTGACCTCCGACCCTCCAGACCTGACCGCCGACCCTGTCCAGACCTGAGCTCCGACCCTCCACACCTGACCTCTGACCCTGTCCAGACCTGACCTCCGACCCTGTCCACACCTGACTTCTGACCCTGTCCACACCTGACCTCTGACCCTCCACACCTGTCCTCCGACCCTCCAGATCTGACCCTGTCCACACCTGACCTCTGACCCTGTCCACACCTGACCTCTGACCCTGTCCACACCTGACCTCTGACCCTGTCCACACCTGACCTCTGACCCTGTCCACACCTGACCTATGACCCTGTCCACACCTGACCTCCGACCCTGTCCAGACCTGACCTCCGACCCTGTCCAGACCTGACCTCCGAACCTGTCCACACCTGACCTCCGACCCTCCAGACCCGACCTCCGAACCTGTCCACACCTGACCTCCGACCCTCCACACCTGACCTCCGAACCTGTCCACACCTGACCTCCGACCCTCCAGACCCGACCTCCGAACCTGTCCACACCTGACCTCCGACCCTCCAGACCCGACGTCCGAACCTGTCCACACCTGACCTCCGACCCTCCAGACCCGACCTCCGAACCTGTCCACACCTGACCTCCGACCCTCCAGACCTGACCGCTGACCCTGTCCAGACCTGAGCTCCGACCCTCCACACCTGACTTCTGACCCTGTCCACACCTGACCTCTGACCCTCCACACCTGACCTCTGACCCTCCACACCTGTCCTCCGACCCTGTCCACTCCTGACTTCTGACCCTGTCCAGACCTGACCTCCGACCCTGTCCAGACCTGACCTCCGACCCTGTCCAGACCTGACTTCTGACCCTCCAGATCTGACCCTGTCCACACCTGACCTCTGACCCTGTCCAGACCTGACCTCTGAACCTCCAGACCTGACCTCTGACCCTGTCCACACCTTATCTCCGACTCTGTCCACATCTGACTTCTGACCCTGTCCACACCTGACCTCCGACCCTGTCCACACCTGACCTCTGACCCTGTCACACCTGACCTCCGACCCTGTCCACACCTGACCTCTGAACCTCCAGACCTGACTTCTGACCCTGTCCACACCTGACTTCTGACCCTGTCCAGACCTGACCTCTGAACCTCCAGACCTGACCTCTGACCCTGTCCACACCTGACCTCTGAACCTCCAGACCTGACTTCTGACCCTGTCCACACCTGACTTCTGACCCTGTCCAGACCTGACCTCTGAACCTCCACACCTTCTCTCCGACCCTGTCCACACCTGACTTCTGACCCTGTCCAGACCTGACCTCTGAACCTCCACACCTTATCTCCGACCCTGTCCACATCTGACTTCTGACCCTGTCCACACCTGACCTCCGACCCTGTCCACACCTGACTTCCGACCCTGTCCACACCTGACTTCTGACCCTGTCCAGACCTGACCTCTGAACCTCCAGACCTGACCTCTGACCCTCTCCACACCTGATCTCAGACCCTGTCCAGGCCTGACCTCTGAATCTCCAGACCTGACCTCTGACCCTTATTTATCTGATCATTTATTTCCCCTCGTGTCGTCCCGAACACAGGAGGATAAATTCAAAACGCTCAGTCTACAGTCAGTAATGATGAACAGGAGCTGAGTTGGGCTCCAGGAAGCCCCATACACACATCCAAACCGTTGTATTTGAGTAGGGCTCTTCATGACATGTGTGTTCTGCCTCCAGCAACTCCCCGTGGTGACCTCCAGTAACATCGTGCGCTGCCGCTCCTGCCGGACGTACATCAACCCGTTCGTGACCTTCGTGGACGCCAGAAGATGGAAGTGTAATCTGTGTCACCGAGTGAACGATGGTGAGCGCTGCACACACTTCTCCCCCCCGCCGCCTCGAGTCGCTGCGCACTGATGATGAGTGTTTCTGAATGTGTGTTTCATCAGTTCCAGAGGAGTTCATGTATAATCCGGTCAGCAGGTCGTATGGAGCGCCTCACAAGAGACCCGAGGTCCAGAACGCCACCATTGAGTTCATCGCCCCGTCAGAATACATGGTACAGCTGAGTCACCTGATGCTGTGATGATGTCACTTCTGAATCTCTGAGAGCCCCTGACGAGCAGTCAACCGCTGTACCCCCGTACTATAGTATACACATCTACACATCCCAGTGTTTCCCCTACAATGTATTAAGCAGCGGCGCAGCGCCGCCGCTGGATTTTCAGCGCCGCTGCAAAATCTTCACATGATCAATAATATCACGACATTCACTTACACACGTTGCCATAAAAGGGGCCGTTCACATTCACGTTCACATGCAGATATTTCAAATGTGGACGCGCGGCAAGTGCGCTCATAATAGAAGCGACGCGGCGCGCACGTTTTCAGCATGGACAGATCAAAAGGTTTTCAGGTTTTCTCTGTTCATGGTTGGCATAGCAACGACAGACGCCACGGGAGAGCGAGCAAGCGCTTGTGCAAAGGAGAAAGCGGTACGAACTTTTCTCCGTTGAAGTCTATGGGGTCGCTGTGTCCATTTTTTTACTGTCTATGGAAAATATGCCGTCCCGCCCCTCCGTGTTCGGCGATAAGGTTTCATTTTCGCGCAGCTTGTTTTAGTTACTTCACGTGCGAGTCTTTTCCGCTCCGTGTTTGCGCCGCGCTCTCGGTTCCGTGTGTGTGTGTGTGTGTCGGCGCACTGCGCTCTCTGCTCAATGTTCCACTCCGTGTTTGCGATGCGCGTTCTGCTCTGTGGTTAACGGCCCAAACGCTCCAATCATGTACCGATCATGCACTGGAAAAGCAAAGTATGCTCAAATAACGTGAAATTTCTCAGTAGTAGACTTCTGTTTGCTGAGCTGGTATAGCCATGCATGGTAAAATTACCTGCTCTGATCACATACTCTGGTAATAAGAGCTTTGTATGACTATACTTTATTTTGATAATTAGTAAAAAAATAAATATGTTAAATCTGAGTATGTTGCATAGAACTGAATGAAGAATAATATATTGATGTTTTATATTTTAAAATAGGGCTATTTTCTGTCCAATTTGTGTGGACATTTTTCTTTTTTCCCCCTTTTTTGTGTGTTTGACTTAATTAGTGATTCTACATTTAAATATTGATGATTACAAGTTTGGAGGAAATGCAATTAATTGCGATTAATCACAGCAAATTGTGCGATTAATTCATTATTTTTTTAATCGATTCCCAGCCGTAATATATATATGTATATACAGTGCTATGCATAAATTTAGACACCCATGCTAGTTGACTAAAAAGAGGAATAAAAAATCATCTTTTGGAAATTGAACTTAATGCCTTAATTTAAAAAATGAGGAAAAATCCAACCTTTAAGGACACCAATTTTCTTTGTGAATGAATAATGTATCGTAAATAAATGTTCTTCCTTAAAATACAGGGTGCATAAGTTTGGACACCCCTATGTTAAATTCCCATAGAGGCAGGCAGATTTTTATTTTTAAAGGCCAGTTACTTCATGGATCCAGGATACTATGCATCCTGATAAAGTTCCCTTGGCCTTCGGAATTGAAATAGCCCCACATCATCACATAGCCTTCACCATACCTAGAGATTGGCATGGTTTTATTTCAGTTAGCCTAATAGCTGGTTTGATTTGCATTGAGAGATGATCTTATGGAAAGTACCCCATGCCAAACTCTAGGTATGGTGAAGGCTATGTGATGATGTGGGGCTATTTTAATCTGCCTGCCTCTATGGGAATTTAACATAGGGGTGTACACACTTATGCACCCTGTATTTTAAAGAAGAACATTTATTTATTTACGATACATTATTCATTCACAAAGAAAATTGGTGTCCTTAAAGGTTGGATTTTTCCTAATTTTTTAAATTAAGGCATTAAGTTCAATTTCCAAAAGATTTTTTATTCCTCTTTTTAGTCAACTTTAGCATGGGTGTCTAAACTTATGCATAGCACTGTATATATATATTACGGCTGGGAATCGATTAAAAAAATAATGAATTAATCGCACATATATATATATAATTTAAATTTTTTACATAGTGCCCCTTTCTTACATTTGAGCCTCAAAATGTATGTCTCAAAATGTCCATTTCTATCCACAAAACTTGCCAGAAGTCATGGTTTAAGGGGTTATTAAAAAAAAAAATCTTCCGGGGGTGCATTACCCCCCGCGAGCGACTTGGTAACAACCTCCGGCACGTAACAGCACCGCTGCTGGAAAAATTTATAGGGGAAACACTGCATCCAGTCAGAGGTTCTGGAGCGATGCGATTCAAAACTTTTTAAGTTTTAAAAAGAAGTCTCTTCTGCTCATTGATGAATAAAAGTATTTCTTTCCCCCAAAAAATGTAATTAAAATTCTCACTGACCCCAAACTTTCGAATGGTAGTGTTTAATGTTACAAAAGCCTCCTATTACAGATAAATGCTGAAGAGAAAGAAGAGACTTTTTTTTTAATCGTATCGATCCAAAACTTTCGACTGGTAGTGTGTATGTGCAGATGTCTCCCCGTTCATCTATATGATGTGTGTGTGTGTGTGTGTGTGTGTGTGTGTGTGTGTGTGTGTGTGTGTGTGTGTGTGTGTGTGTGTGTGTCCGCAGCTCAGGCCGCCTCAGCCCGCTGTCTACCTGTTCGTCCTCGACGTGTCCCACAATGCCGTGGAGACTGGCTATCTGGATGTCGTCTGTCAGTCGCTTCTAGACAACCTTGACTCGTAAGTGAGCGTCATCGAGCACATTTCTTTCTTTAATATTAGCAAAATTCTAATTCCATTTGAATTCTAAAGGTAATTCTTAATGTTAAAAGGAAAAAAGTACTGTGTTGTCTCCTATGCCCAGAAGAGGGCGCAAATACAGTGAGCAAATACAGACCAAATCCAGCATCGCTGAGCGCTTTCTGTTTCCAGCTGATGCAACACACACACACTCTCACACACACACACACACACACACACACACACACACACACACACACACACACACACATCCCGTGTGTGTTGAACCCGCTGATCAGTGTGTCCCGTGTGTGTTCCCCTGAAGGCTCCCCGGAGACTCCCGCACGAAGATCGGCTTCATCACGTTTGACAGCACCATCCACTTCTACAACCTGCAGGAGGGGCTCTCGCAGCCGCAGATGCTCATCGTGTCCGACATCGACGGTAAGCTGTTTCCCCTAAGCAAACGCAGGTGATGTCAGTGATGTTCAGATGATGTCAGTGATGTTCAGATGATGTCAGTGATGTTCAGATGATGTCAGTGATGTTCAGATGATGTCAGTGATGTTCAGATGATGTCAATGATGTCAGTGATGTTCAGATGATGTCAGTGATGTTCAGATGATGTCAGTGATGTTCAGATGATGTCAGTGATGTTCAGATGATGTTCAGATGATGTTCAGATGATGTTCAGATGATGTCAGTGATGTTCAGATGATGTTCAGATGATGTTCAGATGATGTTCAGATGATGTTCAGATGATGTCAGTGATGTTCAGATGATGTCAGTGATGTTCAGATGATGTCAATGATGTCAGTGATGTTCAGATGATGTCAGTGATGTTCAGATGATGTCAGTGATGTTCAGATGATGTCAGTGATGTTCAGATGATGTCAGTGATGTTCAGATGATGTCAGTGATGTTCAGATGATGTCAGTGATGTTCAGATGATGTCAGTGATGTTCAGATGATGTCAGTGATGTTCAGATGATGTCAGTGATGTTCAGATGATGTCAATGATGTCAGTGATGTTCAGATGATGTCAGTGATGTTCAGATGATGTCAGTGATGTTCAGATGATGTCAGTGATGTTCAGATGATGTTCAGATGATGTTCAGATGATGTTCAGATGATGTCAGTGATGTTCAGATGATGTTCAGATGATGTTCAGATGATGTTCAGATGATGTCAGTGATGTTCAGATGATGTCAGTGATGTTCAGATGATGTCAATGATGTCAGTGATGTTCAGATGATGTCAGTGATGTTCAGATGATGTCAGTGATGTTCAGATGATGTTCAGATGATGTTCAGATGATGTTCAGATGATGTCAGTGATGTTCAGATGATGTTCAGATGATGTCAGTGATGTTCAGATGATGTCAGTGATGTTCAGATGATGTCAGTGATGTTCAGATGATGTCAATGATGTCAGTGATGTTCAGATGATGTCAGTGATGTTCAGATGATGTCAGTGATGTTCAGATGATGTCAGTGATGTTCAGATGATGTTCAGATGATGTTCAGATGATGTTCAGATGATGTCAGTGATGTTCAGATGATGTTCAGATGATGTTCAGATGATGTTCAGATGATGTCAGTGATGTTCAGATGATGTTCAGATGATGTTCAGATGATGTTCAGATGATGTTCAGATGATGTCAGTGATGTTCAGATGATGTCAGTGATGTTCAGATAATGTTCAGATGATGTCAGTGATGTTCAGATGATGTTCAGATGATGTCAGTGATGTTCAGATGATGTCAGTGATGTTCAGATGATGTCAGTGATGTTCAGATGATGTCAGTGATGTTCAGATGATGTCAGTGATGTTCAGATGATGTCAGTGATGTTCAGATGATGTCAGTGATGTTCAGATGATGTCAGTGATGTCAGTGATGTTCAGATGATGTCAGTGATGTTCAGATGATGTTCAGATGATGTCAGTGATGTTCAGATGATGTCAGTGATGTTCAGATGATGTCAATGATGTCAGTGATGTTCAGATGATGTCAGTGATGTCAGTGATGTTCAGATGATGTCAGTGATGTTCAGATGATGTCAGTGATGTTCAGATGATGTCAGTGATGTTCAGATGATGTCAGTGATGTTCAGATGATGTCAGTGATGTTCAGATGATGTCAGTGATGTTCAGATGATGTCAGTGATGTTCAGATGATGTCAATGATGTCAGTGATGTTCAGATGATGTCAATGATGTCAGTGATGTTCAGATGATGTCAGTGATGTTCAGATGATGTCAGTGATGTTCAGATGATGTCAGTGATGTTCA
>NC_138237.1:40482961-40485461 GCF_964197995.2 Scardinius erythrophthalmus | reverse complement strand
TCTGTTGGCGTCCCGTGACAGTGCTCAGTGTCCTCTGCTCTTCTCCCTGAGAGATCGGAGCGCGCCTCCGGGGGTCGATGCGCTGGCACACGACTGGCCCGCTCTCTCCTCTACGCGTTCACAGAGTGCGGGACGAGGGACTGAAGCTGATACTAACAGCTCGAGAGCTTCGTCGGCTAGGTCTCTCTATGATGGCCAGTGGGGGGTGTTTGAGCGCTGGTGCCGGCTAAGCTCGAGATCCCCTTCCAGTGTTCAGTGGCGGTCTCTATCATTCCTGCAGGATTAGATCAGCGTTTTCAACCATAAAGGTGTATTTAGCCGCTATATCTGCTTGTCAGAGGTTTAGATGATAAAACCGTTGTGCAGCATCCGTTAGTGTGCAGGGTCATGAAGGGCACGTCACGCTTTCCCCTTCGTGGGGTTTAGCACTGGCACTGGCACTGGCACTGGTGCTCTCTCAATGTCCCCATTTGAGCCGCTGGACGAGACTGATTTAACAGTGTTGTCGTTTAAGACGGCGCTGCTGTTAGCCTTGGCTTCGCTGAAGCGTGCTGGTGAGATTCACACACTCGGTGCGTTCAGCAGGTCTGCAGTTCAGGCCCGGGGGTGCAGGGGTAGTTCTGAAGCCCAGTCCTGCGTTCATGCCCAACATGGTTGATTCTATCACTCCGTTTGAGCCAAGAGCTTTCTCTGCATCAGAACAGTGGAAGCTGAATGTGTTGTGCTTTACGCGTTCACACAGACAGAACCAGAGGGTCAGGGAGAGAGATCAGCTGATCGGGTCTCGGTGAGAGATGTGCGTCTGTCACTCTGGATGGCGGAGGCGATGTCATAGGCGTACTCCAGTAAGGGTCATGCGCCCCCAGCTGGTTTACGTGAACTGTCAAGACAACATGTCAAAATGATAAACTGATGATATTTGGCATCGGATTGCTCAGTAGTGTCCATGGGGAAGTGTAGATCATGCACACTAACAGCAGTGAAGTGATCGTCCTGAGAGGCGGCTGTTGGACAGCTAGTCCGTCCCCACACACACACAGCGCTCTTAACTCGACTGCTTCAGCTGATCTGGGATCAGCATCTGGAGAATAGAGGATTTCAGTCCGGCTGGACTCATTAACTTTGTGTTTCAGTGTTGAATCATATTTGATCCCGCAGTCTTTTATGGCTCATATAGTCTGATTTAGTGCAAATGTGGAGGAAAAACAGCTCATCTTTTATCCAGAGACTCAAACTGAGCAAAACACATGCAGTCTGGTGCAGATGCTGATGTTTATATGAGACTGATGCGTGTAAATCAGTGAGATCTTTATAGCTTAGAACGCATATAAACATCTGCCAATAATGTCTTAGTAAGATGATATTTAAATGCTTAGTTTTATGATCAAAGCTCTGTAGTTTTAAAACATATAATGCAGTGCCATGATGATTGAGAGATGAGCTAATAACCCCTCCCCAATAGCCAGATGTTTATCAGTCCTGCTGAAATATTACTAACAATATCAGAGTTATTCCTGCGTTACGTGATGAGTGAGTGCAGATCCGACAGCGGAGAGAGGAGAGAGCTGGAGGAGGACGACAGTCCAGTCGCACTAACTGACCTTTCCTTGATGAGAGTAACCCCTGACTGAAGGACTGGAGTGTGTGTGTGTGTGTGTGTGTGTGTGTGTGTGTGTGCGCAGAGGTCATGTTCTCGCTGAGAGACTGCACACACTCAGAGATGAGACCGTAATGGGCATAATGTGTGTGTGTGTGTGTGTGTTCCTGCAGGCTGTATATCCAGGTACTCCGCAGGAAGTGTGTATTATTACCCGTCGTACCACCGCCAGCACAGCCCGGCCCAGACCGAGCGCTTCCAGCGGGACCTGAAGCGGTACCTGACCCGCAAGATCGGCTTCGAGGCCGTCATGAGGATACGCTGCACCAAAGGTGTGTGTGAGAGTCCCGCACGCATCATCACTGTCCACACACACACACGTGTGCTCATCACTGCCTCTTCTCCGCAGGCCTGTCCATACACACGTTCCACGGGAACTTCTTCGTGCGCTCCACGGACCTGCTGTCTCTGGCCAACGTGAACCCTGACGCGGGCTTCGCCGTGCAGATGAGCATCGAGGAGAACCTGCTGGACCTGCAGGCCGTGTCCTTCCAGGCCGCGCTGCTCTACACCTCCAGCAAAGGTCAGGGGTCATGTGGTCTGCTGTGGTCTGGGGTCATGTGATCACCGCGGTCATGTGGTCTGAGGTCATGTGATCACCGCGGTCATGTGGTCTGAGGTCATGTGATCACCGCGGTCATGTGGTCTGAGGTCATGTGATCACCGCGGTCATGTGATCTGGGGTCATGTGACTCACGTGTCTCTGTGCTCTTGCAGGCGAGCGCAGGATTCGAGTGCACACACTGTGTCTGCCGGTGGTCAACTCTCTGAGCGACATCTTCGCTGGAGCCGACGTTCAGGCCATCACTGCTCTGCTGGCCAGCATGGGTACAACACACACAC